>NW_027503906.1:0-36223 GCF_021521415.1 Bidens hawaiensis
GATCGAGGCCGTGTAAACCGATACAAGTATGAAGTGAAGTAGTTAACGAACTAGTTTTGATTGTATCACCTAGTTTGTAATAGATGTTAGAACAACGTAATATATTGTAAAATTAGTTAATAATGTTTCTTTATGAACAATGTATTTGATACCAGTTATGTCTGTTACATTACCGTTTTACGCTTCCGCAAATCGCTTAACGGGGTGTGACAAAACCAACATTTTCAAAATAGATTAAAAACATTATTAGTATACAAGAAGGTTGATATGTGTTCTTAAAATAATACTTTTTTAAAACGACGACTTTATTTTGTTTAAACTATCATACTCTTCAAATTTAGAGAGCTCCGTTGTCACACTCTGGTCATAGTGTCATACTATGTTGTTTTAATCGGGGGGCTCACGATGACTTTGAGAGTTTTTCTTGGACGCTCCCCCAAGAAACTACACCGCCGTCTGCCACTTGACAATCGTGCCACCATAAAAGCATAACTCTTTGGCGTAACATACAGTGGTACGAAAACCCTGACGGGTTCGGGGGAAACTGACAACTTTTGCACAAAGCCTAACACAAATTCATCATTGTCAATATCCACCCAAAGTGACACAAATGGGGATCGAACTTGAGTCTTCGTTGAAAAACCCAAGCACCTTGCCACTGGGTTACAAACAGGAAATGGTATCAAGAAAAAAAAACTAAATGTCATTAAAATTGGGCGTCGACAATTTTTTTCTCATGCTATTTGAATAGTCAACTGATCAAAATCGAAGGCAAAAGTGATCATATAGGAAATATGGTTGTGTGATTTTCAAAGTTCTAGGTCAAATCATGAGTTTAAACATCTCATTGTCTTATTATTTCAAAATCATGCTCATGTCCAAAAAAAAATCACAAAAACAAAGTAATTTAATTAGATTAATCATGTTTCACCCTAATTAACGAATAATTACAAACATTGATTGTATCCACACTCGTACAAGTGATCCTACTTAACTATCAATATACATAATTAAGTAATAGCACCCAAAGCAATGACTAACAACATCATTAACTATGATTAACCGTTAATGAACTTAATAGATCACGAAATTAACTAATTCACCATAAACCCCAATTTACAACAATTAACTAAATTGTCCATCATTGGCTTTATTTAATCACAATAGATAATAATTCGAACCACTTGACCATTAGTAACCTTAATTGATCATCAACGACTCCAGTTGACAATCATTTATTCATTTCAACCAATAATTGTAACACCCCGACCAAAGGCGGATTATACATCGGGGCGCCACATATTGTTTCATTACTCGTGACACTATTGGGTGTCAATATTTAATAAATACATTCATTCGCGCACGCGCAAAGTAAACACAAGATAACATAAATCAATATATTATAAGGCAAAATATTAGAACAACAAATAACTTGTCTTGATACATTTTAATCTAGGTCCAAAATAAAGAGAACTTCCTATGTGTCCACAAGCTCCAAAACAGCTACTGCAAACCTGAACATGTGTTAAAATAAACGTCAAACACTTGCGTGTTGGTGAGAAATCAAGTTTAATACAATACATAGATAACAATAAATCTGCGCGCAACATGTGTATGTCTGGTTTTCAACAAGGGTGTAATCTGATCGGGACCAACTCTAAGATTCATAGACTGCCAGTGCTCACAATTGAGCTCACAAACAAGAAAGACTGTGCAAGTGTAACAAAAGAGAAAATCATAAACGATAGTTCTCCCGTGTTCATCTAATGGTACCATGAGAACTGCGGAATAGACCGACAAGACGGTTAATGATCCACACATACAAATAAACAGCCAAGTCTACGTCATCAACACATGGGATACTGCGCGACTAAAGTTCATAAACAGTTTAAGACTCTAAGTTTGTATGAACACATGAACATCCCAAAACATTAAAAGCAAAAAGGGATTTGGTACGAGATTACTCACTTGATAATCGGTGCGGTGTAAGATAAAGCAAGAACCAACTTTAAACAAGCACAAGTTAACCTATAAATAAGATTATTGTTTTAATGATTGGTTTTAAGTCTTGATTATAAGTTAGCATAATTAATAAGTAAATTATTATATATAATATATATATTACCGGAAAAGCAGGGCAGAACAGGGAGGAAGACGGAGGCAGAGAGGGAGGCGGCAGGGAGAGCAAGGAGGAGGTTAAATTAAGTGTTGGTGTGTGATGTGTTAGGAAAAATAATACTATTATTTATAGGGAAACCCTAGGAGACATGAATCCAGAAAAAGGGGAAAAGATTCCAAGACAAACAGAACAAGACAAAACAAAAGATAACAAAAGATATCAAAAGCAAGTTCAGAAAGTAAAAGATATCAAAAGATATGGCAGCAGGGAAAAAGAGAAAAAGGCTGACAGGGAACAGTAAAAAGGCATGGGAGGGTCAGATAAAGGTACTGGTCAAGCATGGAAAAGCAGATCTCAAAAGATAATGTCAGTCACTTTTTTTTTTCTGCCAACCAATGGGGTTGGTGCGCATGCTGCGCCGAAAGTAACTTTTCAGACATAAAGCAGATTAGGTCAACGGCTCAAAAGATAAGACATCACAAAAGCAAACGGCTAGATTAAACAGAAGAAATGACTCAAGACATAGCGCGAGAAGGCTTAGGCGCACCGCGGGAAGAATCACATTTCTTAGCGCGCCGCGGGAGGAACTATAATTCCTAGCGCGCCGCGGGAAGAACTATAATTCTTCGCGCGTCGAGGGATGAACTACGATTCATAGCGCGCTGCGAGAAGAACTACAAATCCTTAGCGCGTCGCGGGAAGAACTACCGTTCTTCGCGCGCTGCGAGAAGAATTACAATTCTTAGCGCGCTGCGAGAAGAGTTCGTCTCGCGTATCGCTGGAACAGATGGTCTTCACGCAGGCTTCCTTGTAAGGAGTCTGGCGCGTGGAGGTGCGCAGACAACCTTAGGCGGGAAGGAACAAAGGACAAGCAAAGGGTTAGAAGAAAAAGGGGGAAACAAGGCTTAAGGGCGGGACGGCGACAAGAGGGAAAAGAAGGCGGAAAGAGAGAAGAAGAGGGACGGGACGGCGGAAAGAAAGAGAGAGAAAGAGGCGGGAAGGAAAATATATATATTATTATTAAAAGTAAAATATAAGTATAAATAAATATTAAATCATAAAAGGAGATCGGGTCAGAGAAACGGGTACCTGGGTCGGGTCGGATCGGGGCAGATGTTACAGTCTCCCCTACTTTAAGAAATTTCGTCCCGAAATTTATCTCGAAGTAAGTTGCGCAGAGAACAGGTGCGGGTACTTGATCTTCATTTGATCTTCCCTTTCCCATGTAAACTCGGCTCCGCGCTTGGACTCCAACGAACTTTCACGATAGGGATGCGACTGCGCTTGGTTTGCTTAACCTCGCGATCCATAATCTCAACAGGCTTCTCAACGAAATGCATAGATTCATCAACTTGAACTTCATCAAGTGGAATGTGAAGGTTCTCGTCAGCTAAACACTTCTTGAGATTGGATACATGGAACGTTGGATGCACATTACTGAGCGCGGGGCGGCAGGTCAAGTCTGTAGGCAACTTTTCCTACACGCGCGAGAATCTTAAATGGTCCAACATATCGAGGAGCAAGCTTACCTTTCTTCCCAAAGCGGACAACACCTTTCCAAGGCGACACTTTGAGGAGAACAAGATCACCAACTTGAAATTCGAGAGGCTTCCGCCTACGATCTGCGCAACTCTTCTGTCGGCTTCTGGCAGTCAGCAGATGATCACGGATCTTGGCGATTTTATCGGTTGTCTCTTGAACAAGTTCGGGTCCTGTGATTTGAGCTTCTCCCACTTCGCTCCAACAAATCGGGGAGCGGCACTTACGACCTTAAAGTGCTTCAAATGGGGCCATACCGATACTGGAATGATAGCTGTTATTATAAGAGAACTCGATCAAAGGCAGGTGCGAATCCCAATTACCTCCAAAATCAAGAACACAAGATCGGAGCATATCCTCAAGAGTTTGAATAGTTCGCTCAGACTGACCGTCAGTCTGAGGATGATATGCCGTACTCATGTCCAAGCGAGTTCCTAGCGCAGATTGGAGAGATTTCCAAAAGCGGGATATAAAACGGCCATCACGATCGGATATGATGCTCAAAGGAGTACCATGGCGGCAGACAATTTCCTTGACATAAAGCTGCGCGAGTTGCTCAACACGGTAGTTTTCACGAATGGGCAGAAAGTGAGCAGACTTAGTCAAACGATCCACTATTACCCAAATGCTATCATGTTTGCTTGCTGTCAAAGGTAACTTGGTAATGAAGTCCATCGCTATACCTTCCCATTTCCACGTAGGAATTTCTGGTTGTTCGAGCAAACCATATGGGCGTTGGTGTTCAGCTTTTACCTTAGAACAAGTCAGGCATTTAGCTACGAACACAGCAATATCCTTTTTCATACCGGGCCACCAATAAGTAATGCGCAAATCCTTGTACATCTTATCAGCACCAGGATGAATAGAATACCGAGATTTGTGCGCTTCACTCAGGATATCAGCGCGAAGATTCTCATCAAAGGGAATCCAGATGCGATTAAGATAGCAGAGAATTCCACTCAGATTAGGGACAAAGTGCGCTTCCGCGCCACACGCTAACTCGGCGCGAAGGTTACCATTACTGATGGATGCGCGCTGCGCGTCACGAATGCGCGATTCAAGGTTGCTTTGGATCGGCGCGAAGCGAAGCTGGGTGCGCGGCAAGATACAGTTAAGCTGGCAGGGTTTTCGGCTGAGCGCATCGGCTACCACATTAGCCTTACCAGGATGATACCGGATCTCACAATCGTAATCGCTGATGAGTTCGTTCCATCGGCGTTGCCTCATGTTAAGTTCCTTCTGATCAAAAATATGCTGAAGGCTTTTATGGTCAGTGTAAAGGATACACTTAGTACCATAAAGGTAGTGTCTCCAGATCTTCAAGGCAAATACGACTGCACCAAGTTCGAGATCGTGAGTCGTATAATTCTTTTCATGAACCTTGAGTTGCCTCGATGCGTAAGCGATAACCTTGCCTCGTTGCATAAGAACACAACCGAGACCTTGGTTGGAGGCATCGCAGTACACGACAAAATCATCATTACCCTCAGGTAGCGCAAGAACAGGAGCTTCACACAACAAACGCTTGAGCGTTAGAAAGGCTTCTTCTTGCTTCGAGCCTCAAATATACGGTTTACCTTTGTGCGTTAAAGCTGTTAAAGGCAAAGCGATCTTCGAGAAGTTCGAAATGAAGCGCCGGTAATAACCAGCTAAGCCCAGAAAGGAGCGGATCTCAGACGGAGTGGATGGCGTAATCCAGTTCTTGATTGCTTCAATTTTGGATGGGTCGACATGGATACCCATCTTGTTTACAACATGACCAAGAAACTGTACTTCATCAGACCAGAATTCACACTTGGAAAGCTTAGCATAGAGTTGCTCAGCTCTAAGCTTCTGCAACACCAACCGAAGATGTTGCTCATGCTCGGCCTTGGTCTTAGAATACACCAGAACATCATCGATAAACACAATCACGAATTTATCCAAGAAAGGTCTACACACCCGATTCATTAGATCCATGAAAGTTGCGGGTGCGTTGGTTAAACCGAAGGACATGACCAAGAATTCAAAATGGCCATAACGAGTTCGAAAAGCAGTCTTGGGAACATCTTCATCGCGGATGCGCAACTGGTGATAGCCAGAGCGGAGATCAATCTTGGAAAAACAAGAGGCACCTTGGAGTTGATCAAAGAGGTCGTCAATGCGCGGTAAGGGATACCGGTTTTTAATGGTGAGTTTGTTCAACTCGCGGTAATCAATACACATGCGAAACGATCCATCTTTCTTTTTAACGAACAACACCGGAGCACCCCAGGGCGAAGAGCTAGGGCGGATGAATCCTTTAGCGGTCAACTCTTGAAGTTGGCTTGCCAATTCTTGCATCTCAGCGGGCGCAAGACGGTAAGGAGATTTAGCTACGGGGGAAGCACCAGGGACAAGATCAATACGGAACTCGACTTCACGAGCGGGAGGGATACCAGGAAGATCATCAGGAAAAACTTCAGGAAAATCACGCACAACAGGGATATCGCGAAGCTTCTTTTCTTCAGCAGGTTTAACCACATGGGCTAAGAATGCAATACACCTTTTCCGCATGAGCCTTCGGGCTTCGGCGCAAGACATAAGTTTAAGACCGCGGGAGGGTTTCTCGCCGTAGATATGCAGATCACCATTTTCTCGAGGTATGCGAATCATCTTCTTGGCGCAAATAACTTCGGCGCGATTATGCGAAAGCCAGTCCATACCAATGATAACATCAAAACTTCCAAGAGGCATGGGGATGAGGTCGATCAGAAAATCGTTTTCGTTAAGGTTAAGCGTGCAATCTTTAATCACCGAGTTAATTAAAACAGTTTCGCCATTAGCCAATTCAACTGAAAAATCTTCTTTTAAGTTATCGCGCGGTCGCGCAAGCTTCTGCTCAAAGGCGCGAGAGATAAAACTTCGATCGGCGCCAGTATCAAAAAGTACAGAAGCATAAAATCCGTTAAGCAAAAATGTACCATTAACTACGTCATTATTCGCTTGCGCTTGGTGCGCGGTTATGTTAAAAGCTCGTCCACGCGTCACTTGGTTTGAAATCTGGTTCACCGGATTCGCTTGCGTAATCTGAACTTATAGCCTTGGGCATGCGTTCCGGAAATGACTGGGATCACCGCAATTAAAGCACGATCTGGGTCGTGGGTTTTGGTAGGTTGGTTGTGGGTTCTGCGGGTAGACTGGTGGTGTTGGCGCAATTGGATTGGCGGGAAGGACTCTACAGTTTTCTGTAAGGTGACCAGCGCGGCCACATCGGTTACAAAGTCGACATGGGACTTGAGGTGGGTGGTGGAGTCTACAGGTTGGGCAGAAGGGGTGGTTTCCTGTGTAAGGTTTCTTAGTTGGCGGGGCAGGGAGTGCTGGATTGGTTAAGGCATAGTTGTGGACTATAGGAGGGATTGGGTAGGCTGACAGAGGGTTAGGCGCGTAAACTGGAGGTTGGTAGACGGGTTGCTGGACTATGGGTGGGCTGGTAAGCGCATAGGCTTTGCGCCTGCGCTTGAGGTTGTTACGGTTTGAGGGTTCTGGTTTGGTTTCTGTTGGTTCAGGGGCAGTCTTGGTGGGTTTGGTCTTCTCAGTTCCTCGCAGGAACAGGGTTCCTGCTCTGACATGGTTGTCGCTGAGCACAGCGGCCAACTCGATGGCGTCAGAGAGGGTTAGTGGGTTTCTGGCCCATACAGAATCTTGAATTTCCATGGGGAGACCCCCAAGGAATTTCTCTATGGCTCGGCGGGAAGGGGTAACAAGGTGAGGGACAAGCAGGCTTAGTTCATGGAAGCGCGTCGCGTACTCGCGCGCTTCACCGCTGTATTGCTTAAGACTCCAAAATTCCTCCTCCAGGCGCTTAACTTCGTTGGGAGGGCAGAATTCTCGCGTCAGAATTTCCTTAAATTCCTCCCAGAGCATGCTGGAAGCAGCCTCTGCGCCACGCGCATGAGCTACTCCATTCCACCAAGTGAGCGCTCTAGATTCCAGGACACTGGAAGCATATAGGGTTCGTCTGTCTGAGGGGCATTGGGTGTGGAGGAAAGTGTTTTCTATTTTCTCAAGCCACTGGAGCATCACGGTGGCTCCTTCAAGGCCTGTGAACTTTGGAGGGTTACCCGCGTTGAAGGATTTAATGTTGTAACCAGAGGTGTTGGTATTGTTTTGGCTCAAAGCTTGGGCTATTGCGGTGACCATTTCCTGGGAACGTTGCAGCGAACGTCTGCGCGCGGCTTCTTTCTTCTTGAGATGGCGACGAGATAGCGGAGGCATTCTATAAAAATTTTAATTTTAGTTAATATCTTGGTTTTATCGCAAAGTATAACCTTATAAAGCTTGGTTTCGCGGAGTCAGTTACTGTCAAAAGTTAAAGTAAAATAAATGACCCTAAATGCAGACTTAATAAAGGTAACAAATTCGAATCAAGAATCGACAATTCATGTATCACCATGACTTTCCGAATTCCCAATTTAAAATATACGAGCAAACGAGTATTGGAGATTGACGATTCATGTATCACCATGACTTTTCAATCTTCAATATAAAATATACAAGAAAATGAGTATTGGAGGTTGACAATTCATGTATCACCATGACTTTTCAAGTCTCCAACCTCAGAACATAATCGTAAATGGAAATTGAAAATCAACTATTCATGTATCACCATTACTTTTCGGATTTTCGAATCCAACAAACGAATATGTAAGTAAAATCAATAAAAATCGAAATTCAATCAAAGATCGAAATATCGCGGAATAAAACATAAATCATATACTGCGTAAGCGCGAGCATATTCATAAATAACGAGTAATTAACAATAAGCGTGCAAACATGAGATTTCTCTCATGCGCGAGAAGGGACTCTTAGGTATTCTAGGCCGTTACGTCTAACCACCTATCCTAAAGTCAACGAGCTCTGATACCAATCTGTAACACCCCGACCAAAGGCGGATTATACATCGGGGCGCCACATATTGTTTCATTACTCGTGACACTATTGGGTGTCAATATTTAATAAATACATTCATTCGCGCACGCGCAAAGTAAACACAAGATAACATAAATCAATATATTATAAGGCAAAATATTAGAACAACAAATAACTTGTCTTGATACATTTTAATCTAGGTCCAAAATAAAGAGAACTTCCTATGTGTCCACAAGCTCCAAAACAGCTACTGCAAACCTGAACATGTGTTAAAATAAACGTCAAACACTTGCGTGTTGGTGAGAAATCAAGTTTAATACAATACATAGATAACAATAAATCTGCGCGCAACATGTGTATGTCTGGTTTTCAACAAGGGTGTAATCTGATCGGGACCAACTCTAAGATTCATAGACTGCCAGTGCTCACAATTGAGCTCACAAACAAGAAAGACTGTGCAAGTGTAACAAAAGAGAAAATCATAAACGATAGTTCTCCCGTGTTCATCTAATGGTACCATGAGAACTGCGGAATAGACCGACAAGACGGTTAATGATCCACACATACAAATAAACAGCCAAGTCTACGTCCTCAACACATGGGATACTGCGCGACTAAAGTTCATAAACAGTTTAAGACTCTAAGTTTGTATGAACACATGAACATCCCAAAACATTAAAAGCAAAAAGGGATTTGGTACGAGATTACTCACTTGATAATCGGTGCGGTGTAAGATAAAGCAAGAACCAACTTTAAACAAGCACAAGTTAACCTATAAATAAGATTATTGTTTTAATGATTGGTTTTAAGTCTTGATTATAAGTTAGCATAATTAATAAGTAAATTATTATATATAATATATATATTACCGGAAAAGCAGGGCAGAACAGGGAGGAATACGGAGGCAGAGAGGGAGGCGGCAGGGAGAGCAAGGAGGAGGTTAAATTAAGTGTTGGTGTGTGATGTGTTAGGAAAAATAATACTATTATTTATAGGGAAACCCTAGGAGACATGAATCCAGAAAAAGGGGAAAAGATTCCAAGACAAACAGAACAAGACAAAACAAAAGATAACAAAAGATATCAAAAGCAAGTTTAGAAAGTAAAAGATATCAAAAGATATGGCAGCAGGGAAAAAGAGAAAAAGGCTGACAGGGAACAGTAAAAAGGCATGGGAGGGTCAGATAAAGGTACTGGTCAAGCATGGAAAAGCAGATCTCAAAAGATAATGTCAGTCACTTTTTTTTTTCTGCCAACCAATGGGGTTGGTGCGCATGCTGCGCCGAAAGTAACTTTTCAGACATAAAGCAGATTAGGTCAACGGCTCAAAAGATAAGACATCACAAAAGCAAACGGCTAGATTAAACAGAAGAAATGACTCAAGACATAGCGCGAGAAGGCTTAGGCGCACCGCGGGAAGAATCACATTTCTTAGCGCGCCGCGGGAGGAACTATAATTCCTTGCGTGCCGCGGGAAGAACTATAATTCTTCGCGCGTCGAGGGATGAACTACGATTCATAGCGCGCTGCGAGAAGAACTACAAATCCTTAGCGCGTCGCGGGAAGAACTACCGTTCTTCGCGCGCTGCGAGAAGAATTACAATTCTTAGCGCGCTGCGAGAAGAGTTCGTCTCGCGTATCGCTGGAACAGATGGTCTTCACGCAGGCTTCCTTGTAAGGAGTCTGGCGCGTGGAGCTGCGCAGACAACCTTAGGCGGGAAGGAACAAAGGACAAGCAAAGGGTTAGAAGAAAAAGGGGGAAACAAGGCTTAAGGGCGGGACGGCGACAAGAGGGAAAAGAAGGCGGAAAGAGAGAAGAAGAGGGACGGGACGGCGGAAAGAAAGAGAGAGAAAGAGGCGGGAAGGAAAATATATATATTATTATTAAAAGTAAAATATAAGTATAAATAAATATTAAATCATAAAAGGAGATCGGGTCAGAGAAACGGGTACCTGGGTCGGGTCGGATCGGGGCAGATGTTACAATAATGACCATAACTCATAGCAATTGACCAGTATCCCTAGCTAACCTTATTTGACCACTAATGAGCGTATTTGATCAAAACAATCTACCTAATTAATTCGCCATAAACAATCCTAATTTATAGTATTAGTTACCTATAATGGGCCATTAATGGCTCTAATTGACCATAATTGACCATGGCTTGATTCACTTGACCACCAGGGACCTTATTTGGTCATTAACGACCCAATTGACCATCGTTTATCCTAAATAATCAATAGTAACCCTAACTAAACGTAGTGACCAATATTGACCATAATAATTTAGCTCATAATAGTCATTTTTCTTATTGTGTGTGTATCAAGTATATACTAATATACAAATGTCACACCCCGACCAATGAAGGCGGAAACGTCGAGGCGCGACATGATTGCTCATTGCACAATGACACTATAAAGTTACAATATTTAAACAACTCATTTAAATCCATATCATCATAAATAACACAACAATTGTTCATACAAAATGCCAAATAGATAGATAAACAAATAACTTGTTCTTTTATTTTCTAATATCCTAAAGCCAAAATAATAAGTTTCTTCAAGTAATCCAATCAAGCTAACATCAAACCTGTAACATTGCATAAAATAGAGTTTGTCAACATGAAGGTTGGTGAGCAATTTTCATAGTTTTGGACAATAAGTATATAGTATGAAATCCACAACTAGTATATGAAAACAATAAATAATAGCAACAATTTAGATAATAAAACCGTCAATAAGAATACATTGACGAACCGTCAATAAGAATACATTGACGATAATAATGAAATCGTTAATAAGAATACATTGACGAAACCTTTCTATATGGGGATACCATATATACTCGGAATTAACGTATGATCATACTATGATGAGGCTACCCGCCTTAGCATTCAAGAGGCTACCCACCTTAGTGTAACATCCTACAATTTTAATTATAAATAAAGAAAGTTATGTTTAGTGATTTCACGTTGTTAATTATTTAATGTCGAGTAAGGAGGGAGTTGGGCTTAGATTGCGTAAGATGGGTTAAATGAGAATGGGCCTCGGGTCCGTGGGCTTAGAGGGATATAAATATCCCATCCCAAACCCAATCTTTCATTTCCACCTTCTTTCTTCACACACTCAAAACACACACATTCTAACCGATCAAGATTCGAAGCCGAGACCCGAGATTTTGTTGATAGATCTGAGTTGGTAAGGTAAGAACAAATCCTCCAAAGCTAATATTACTGAAAATGGTTAGGATTGGATGGGTTAACCGGACCCGAAACCCAAACTGCCCAAATCGGACCCCTAAAACGTCGATTTTAGGCCGATTTGATGGTTGGGATTTGTAGGCGCCGATCATACGATTCCGTGGGTACCAAAATCGAGTTATTTGGCTAAGAAACGAAGGATTTATGGGCAAACAGATCTGCAGCGCGATAACTTCGCCTGCAAGATTAAGTTCGCCTGATGAACTTCGCCTTCAAGCGTAACTTCGCCTTCAAGCGTAACTTCGCCTAAGGTTTAACTTCGCCTGAAGCCAAGTTCGCCTAAGGGTAACTTCGCCTACGGCCAAGTTCGCCTAAGGTTTAACTTCGCCTGAAGCCAAGTTCGCCTAAGGTTTAACTTCGCCTGAAGCCAAGTTCGCCTAAGGTTTAACTTCGCCTGAAGCCAAGTTCGCCTAAGGTTTAACTTCGCCTGAAGCCAAGTTCGCCTAAGGTTTAACTTCGCCTGAAGCCAAGTTCGCCCGAGGTTTAACTTCGCCTGAAGTGAAGTTCGTTTAGAAAATAAATTAAAAACCTAATGGAAAATGTGTTAAGGCAGTTATCGAAAATAAAATTTTTCCAAGCTGACCTGGCAGCTTAACCCCAGCCAGGGGCTCTGCCCCTTGGACCCCGCTAGGGGCTGCCGCCCCTAGAACCCCGCTGCCAGGGGCGCTGCCCCCAGACCCCCGTTCGTTGTGGGTCATATATAAATAGAAATACAAAACGAGTAGTAGTAGTTAATTGATATGTGTAAATATTATACAGTTAGCCGAGCCCAGTTAAAGAAAGGAATTACGATCAACGGCGAGCGTAACAGGATCCAGGTGAGTTTCTAGCCCTATTCCTTGTTATGTTTTCGGGGCTGTGTGCATACTTGATGTGTTGTTAATACATTTATCCTAAGTGATAAGTGTATGCCATATGTGATATATGTGATATGTATGAATGATTGCTTGATGGTACGTGAACGATCTTCGGATATTGCACGTACTGTCAGGTTGTAACGTTATAAATATGGTAAGTATGATATGTATGTTTATGTGTATGAACGTAATAAAGTTAATAAAAGAAGGAAATGACGGTTGTATGGTTGTATGGTTACGAAAAGGGTACCGAGCCCTAATAATACTCGAGGTATGATGTATGGTTGTATGGTAACGAAGAGGGAATCGAACCCTACTAATATTCGAAAACAAGGGACCAGACCCTTATAATATCTGTGATGTTAGGGACCAGACCCTTATAATATCTGTGATGTTAGGGACCAGACCCTTACAATATCTGTGAGGATAGGGACCAGACCCTCATAATATCTGTGATGTTAGGGACCAGACCCTTATAATATCTGTGATGTTAGGGACCAGACCCTTATAATATCTGTGAGGTTATAGGGCGAAAGGCTCTTTAAAACGTATGATTATGAATGTAAAGAAAGTATGTAAGTAAGAAAGAAAGTATGTAAGTAAGAATGAAGGTATGAGTACTTATGTGTGTATGAAAGAAAGTTATGAGGTTAAGTACGTATGTATGTAATAAGGTATTGTATGGTATTGTATGATTAACTAGAACTCACTCAGCGTAGCTGACTTTTAGTATGCACGCAGGTGAGTAGGATGAGACAGCTGGCTTGAGTGGAGGACACATGGCAGAAGACTAAAGCCTGGCATCTGAAGATCTGATATGTTTTATAAGTTATGTTTTGATTTTGAAAGACAAGAGGAATGTTTTAAGACATGATTATGAATTGATATGTAATGTTTTATGAAAGTTTTATATTCCGCGTAAAGTTTTTAATTAACTCTGATATTTAGAACTGTGTTTATGAGTAAATCCAACACGAAAGTAGGGTTACCGGCAACTGGGCCTTACACTTAGCATTCAAGAATTTGCACATAATCATGTAAAGCATATAACACCAAATCAAGCATTTATTTAAGTAAACATATACAATACGTGTTGTGGTTTAAGACTCAAGTATAAATCATTTAAATTTGAATAAGTACGCAATGCCACCCCCAAAACGAAAGATGGAAAACGGGGGATGAAAAAGTACTCACATTAACAAGTAACTTGAAAGATAGTGTCGTGAATAATCAGAGAGATCGGTTTAACGAGCAAGACTTATATTAAACGGGTCTTGTGTTAGTAGGTAGTCTTGGAAGGGTTCAAAATAAAATACATGACAAATAAAGTAAATAAATAAAGTTTAGGATTTAAAAATATAAATATTTGAGAAATTAAAGAAACGAGTTTTGTAAAATAAGTTTACTCGAAACCGGGTCTCGGTATTCTATTCATTAGTTTTTTTCTTTTTTTTTACTCAACCTATGTTAAGTAATAATGTGGGTTAAAATGCGATATTGCAAAACCCTTGGTTATAAGAATACCAAAACGAGGTTTAAACGAGTGTTCGGGTTTGTCGGTTCGAGACTTGATAATTGACCAAGCTCACAGTTAACTTCCCAAAATAATAAATGTTATGAGATAACTCAGTAAAATCAAAATAGACTTAACCAAGTATGTAGTTCTATTGTGAAGAACCTTAACGTTTGTTAAGCGAGTATACGACCTTATCGGTTCGAACTTGTTATAAGATCAAGTTGGTTACCGACATGCCAAGTATGTTTAGAAACTAACTAAAATTGATTTAAAATATAATCTTGAAGAAAAATATGAGTTTTGGTGGCTAAAAACACACTTGTGTGTCTTAAGCGAGTGAACTCGGTTTAGTTCGGTTTTTGGTTCAGTCCTTGACTCGGAATAAGACCGAGGATGGTTACCACATACCCAATTACCATGGAACTTGTAAAATAACTTATAAATAATAATACTCAAGTTTTACATTCAAAAAGTTAACAATAATGCTTTTAAACAAAAGTTCGGTTTTTGGTTCGGTCCTTGACTCGGAATAAGACCGAGGATGGTTACCACATACCCAATTACCATGGAACTTGTAAAATAACTTATAAATAATAATACTCAAGTTTTACATTCAAAAAGTTAACAATAATGCTTTTAAACAAAAATTCGGTTTTTGGTTCGGTTCTCAACTCGGGATGAAACCGAGGCTAGTCACCACATACCCAATACCATGGAACTTGACAAATATGAACAATAAACTAAAATATGTAGAAGTTAAGCAAGTATAACAAGTTATATGGTTAGATTTGTTAAATATATAAACAAGGACTAAAAAGTCCTCCATATAACCTTGCCTTACTAGCCCGACATTTCAACTGGTCGAGACCAGAGAAATGAAAGACCGAAGGTAAACAAGGAGTGTATATTATATATATGTTGTAACATCAAGCTTTAAGTATTGAGAAGTTAGTTAAAATGAAAGATTAGCTTATGAAGAACAACCTTAGAATTCAAGAATTTGAGAGAGAAATAAAGAAATGAGCAAACACAAATGAAGAAGATGGGTGTGTATATATAGGGTAAGTTGAATGGGTCTTTCATAAAGGGTGTTTCATGAAAATGGGTTGGTTATAGACCCAAGAAAGCACAAACTACAAATGGGTCCTTCAAGTATCCATTTTGGTAGTTTTAGTCCCTGGAGTTCGTTTTGAGCGTTTTCGGGGAATTTTAAGAACCGAAAAGGGTGTTTTTTTTTATCCAACAACTATAAAACAAATATTTAACATACAATTCATCATTTTGATAATATCGAAAGGTTCAGGATACAAAACGGGTCGGGTTTACATTAAGAATACAAGTATAAAATAACCCGAAATTGACAAATATCACAACAAATATATTTAGTTATTTATTTTGTCTCGTCATTTTAAAAAAAGGTAGAGGTTTACTAACTTAACTTAAATGAATATGATATTTACACATATTGTACATTGTTAAATACATTTGGGTATTTACCTTGTCATGTCAATTTCAAAATATAAAATTTTATTACTTATTTTTTATGTAACTAATATCTACACACATACACACATTTTATTAGTTTTATTTTTCTTATTATTAGTAATTTTATTATAAAAGTATAATGATAATATGAAAAATAAATAAAATTATTATTGCTAACATATACATAGACACACGTACAAATGCATACACATACACACAAACACCCACACATACACACAAACATATGTGAAGAAACACGAGATCAGCTGGGGTTAACAGGTGCTTCTATAACGTATGGTCAGTTGTGAATCTTGAATTTAAGGGTGTGATGCGCTATGATCTGCACGAACAAAGATGCAAGGAAAACTATTGTGTGGTGTTGGTTAGAATGGAGAGACGTTTCCATCTCATAAAAACGTCAAAATTGTCGTCATGATGGTCTCTCCGTGTGTACATGTGTGTAAAGCATAAAGAGATAGTATATTGTAGAGAGTGAGGGCGGAATCCTTTACAGTTTGGTGTCATCCTCTATTTATAGTCGAGGGTATGGAATGTTTATGGAAGGTTCACTAGATCAAGTATCAAGGGAATATTCGATATGTCCCCTCTGCAGCTATCGTAGTGGAGATCATGGATACTGACTTGGCGCATACCTATTGTACATGTGATGATCCCCATGTTTATGTCCTTTCCTGTCCAGCTATGTACCAACGGTGGTCTCGATATAATTGTACCCCCACCACGTGTTGTTTTGTTTGTATCCTTTTATGTGTGCATGCATAGGTGTATTTTTCCTTTGGCGTTTTTCCCTTTGCGACACCTTGGCTATTTATTTAGACTCAAGCTCGGATCTAACCGGGATCTAGGTTCATATCTCTTCATAAGTACACTGACACCTACACACATGCATTTATACATACATACCACATACATATACACAGGCACACACAAACACTAACACGTACACACACATGTACAAACACGAATACTCATACACATGTGCATGTACATACATACACACACAAACTTACATGTATACATACATATGCTCACACACATGCATATACACACATACATCATTTTTTTTATTAATTATTAATAAATTTACTTTAATAATAATTATGCTATTTAGCATACTTGCTAAAGTGCCATCATGCTTTTTCTTCCTTTGCTTCGCAGATAAACTCTCATAAGTATTAGATCCAACTCCTATTACAATAATAATTATAAACATATATTTATTATTTATTTTTTCAAGTTTTCAACGCATTTCCAACAAAAACATATTTTTTTCCTACGCATTTATGACGAAATACATTACAAAAAAAAAATCAAGATTTTTTATAAGAAATTTCATGAAATAGAAATCAAAACCTGCAAATAAACATCAATAAGAAATGCGTTGGAATATTTCCTACGCATTTATGACGAAATATATAACAAATTACAAAAAAATAAAGATTTTTTTTGTATAAGAAATTTCACGAAATATAAATCAAAACTTGTACATTAGAATATTTCCTACGCATTTCCAACAGAATATATTATTTATTTGTTTTGTTTTTTTATGTTACGTATTTCTCACGAAAATGTTATATAAAAGTGTGCAACTATATTTTCGTTGGAATATTTGCTACACATTTCTAACACAATTGCCTTTTGTTGCTATCTTGTCACAATTGTGTTGCAAATTTAGGGTTCTCATTTCTAGTAGGAATTGCGTTTGAAATTTGTAGGAAATAGCGCTCGTAAGAAATGCGTTGGAAATTTTCGTAGGAAACATTGCTCTTTTCTAGTAGTGGATATGAGTCGACTGATGTAAAACTTTTCATGAAACGGTGATTCAAACGACGAAAAAAACTTATTTTGAATCACCGTTTCGAGATAAGTTTTACATCAGTCGAATCGCATCATTTTTTCGATCAAAAGCCCTAAAATATCAGTTTGAAATTTGGGAAAAAAAAACTTAACAACGTTAATTGTTTTTTAGCGGAGATCCATTGAGAGAAAAATAGTCAAAAGCAACCATTGCAGTGATTTTTGGAATTCAGACAATACAAAAAATGTGGGATTATTTACTTCCAATTTGCCAAAATCTTTTTCGGATTTTCCTTACAATGTGAAGGAGTTTTCCATGGTGGGTGCAATGAGATTTGTGGAACTAGTCATGCCATTATGCATGTGCCCGAATGGTAAGTTGACTGCGAAGCCCACTATAGCTCAGTCGCACCACCCAAGGTGCGAGTTAAGAAGCAAGCTCTTATGTGTGTTTAATGAATTTGTAATTGTGTAAATTGTATCAATGATTGTACCAAATTTGCGAGCTCCTGATGGCAAAATTGATAATATTAGTTAGTATGAGATGCCGAATGTTATTATCATTTTTTGTGAAATATGCAAAACATATTTGTGGTTGAACTTTTAATGCAATGGTAGAACTTACAAAGTAAAAGAAACATATGTATGCATTAACTGAATAATTCAACCTAAACATGCATCCATAGCTTAGGATTAAAGTTGTGATATAAAGTATAAACTTAGTTACAATATTTATTCTGATAGGTTGTATCAGTATTTTAGTAGTATTCCAGTCCATAAGAATATTTGCTAACTGAATCCCTGGCTCAAACCGGTTATAGCACGGGTCATCCAGAAAACTATAATGTCCAAACCGCTGCATCTATTGAAAAAACTATTTCTTCGGAAATTACAGCTGTTAAGAGAACGTTTATAACGAGCTGTTTTTACCTGTTTGGAGACGCATAGAAAGATTGCCCATTTACACCCGTGTTAGAAAACGAGTTGTTTTGACCCGCATTAGGGTAAAAAAAACCATTTTTACTTGTGTAAGTATTAACCGTTTTATCTCACATTAACAATAGTTCGCTTATTGATGCGTGTTTTGATGTGCTCTAAAAACTAAGTAGTTTTAGGCTGCGTAAAAAAGTAACCCTCTAGACCAGAAATTTTATTACTATTATTATTATTATTATTATTATTATTATTTTAAGAAAGGGTGATGTAAAGGAGGCCACCGAAGCCCAAGTATTCAACATTTTCCATCAAGGCCACTCTTACATTAAGCCCAAGTATTTATTTCTAGGAAGGTTAATATAATAAATAATTTTCATGTGTGGAGGGTGATATTGGATCGGTTACCTAGCAGGAGTAATTTATGTAATCGGGGAATAGATGTTCCATCTACTTTATGTCCTTTATGTGAAGCGGAAGTTAAAACAGGGAGTCATGTGTTTGGTGATTGTTCGTTGGCCGGAGGTATTTGGAGGGCGGATGGTAGATAGTTAGAGGTGCCCTCATGAAATTCTAAAACGCTAGAGATGTGTTGTTGGCTGGATTCTGTTTCATTTAGCAAGCAAAAGAAAAATTCTTGAAGTGATTATTTTCTTGACTTAGGGTTCATTTGGAGGAAACAAAATGATATGTTTTTTTAAACAAAAACGCATTTACAAGGAGCCCCTGATTGATTCTATAATAGCCTCGGTGTTTTTATAGGTTTCAAATAGAACTGTTAAATTCAAAAATAGTTAGACCAAGTGGTTGAAAAACCCGTTTCTTGTTATGTAATTTGGTTTTTCTTCGGCTAATTTTCTTTTTAGTTGGTGATTTTTAGTTATATATTTTAATTTGGCTGGTAGAAAAACGGTTTTGAGGAAAATTTTTGTTTCTAAAAAAATAACAATAAACTGTTTTTTGAACGGCGACTTTTTTGTGTTTGTGGATCATTACACTCCTTAAATTGGAGAGCTTCGTTGCCATGTTCTGACTAAACTATGTTGTCTTAACCGGGTCCACGCTGACATTAAAGTTTGGCTTGGTCATTCACCCAGGAAACCACACCCGCTGGCTGCCACTTGATAGTCATGCCACCACAAGAGCAAAATCTCAGGCGTAACACACGGTGAAATAAAAACTCAGGTGGGCTTGAAATTCGAACTGACAACCTTACACAAGGCTTCGCTCAAATCATTCGTTACCCTAATCCACCAAAATTACATAAATGCAAATCAAACATGAGTCTTCACTAAAAACCGAATGACCCTAACCCATCAACTATTCAACTATGTCCTAAAATTTATTTTAGAAACACTAAATTATATGATAAAAGGGCTTTTGTTTCCTAAAATCAATCACCTTTAAATGTTTTAGAAGTACAAGAATATAGGAGCATGGGATGCAAGTCCTTTGTGGTTGGTTGGTTCCATGTTGGGGGATCAGTCTTTACCTATCATTCTGACACAAAAATTGCAGCCTTTTGACCACTGACCTCTCCTCAAATCACAACAATTTTTTTCACTTCAACTCAACACAACATGCTCATTCTATGAAAATGTTACTTTCAAATTACAAGATTATGTTTATTTTTCTTTTCATTATTTATAAAATTTCATTTAGTAAACATTATTTATATAAAATTCACAATAACAAAAGAAAATGTTAAAAACACTGGTGGTTAGTGTTCAATCTCGTTTATTTTATCGAGCTAAAATTTTGAGCTTAACTTATAAAATGATTGAGCCAACCGACCTTTTAACAAAAATTATATAGATAAAAATAAAATTATTTAACATACACATGAATAGTTTATAAACTACGAAATTTATAATTTATACAAGTTAAAGTTTAGATTTTAATTTAATCGAGCTAACAGATAATTTTGAACATGCTTTTATCAACTAATCACAAAACTTTGTGAGGTGTAGAAGACATATTTTCACTAACCAAATGG
Organism: Bidens hawaiensis; assembly: GCF_021521415.1. NCBI lineage: Eukaryota > Viridiplantae > Streptophyta > Magnoliopsida > Asterales > Asteraceae > Bidens > Bidens hawaiensis. The sequence continues at coordinate 20,416 of NW_027503906.1, forward strand.
CATTTAGCTCATTGATGTACCAGATTCTGATAGTTCAAACCCCGTAATAGAATATCTAGAACTAGAAGTAGAATCTTTACGGTTAAAATATATAAAAGCATTCTCACTAGTAAAATACTTGTGATTTTCTTAAATAACAACAGAAATCCAAACACATAATAATCCCTTTTACAACAATTTCTTAAGGGCTCCATAAATAAAAGAAAACCCAAATTACTTTCAATTCAAGTACATAATTCCATAATCCATAATTCCATATACCTCTAAATCTGCCCAAATGAATGAGCCAAATACGCGAGTGTCCCAACAAGCGGCGCATTCGTGTATGTTGCAGGTTCCGCCTGAAAATAATCAGACCGTTCATCGGTATAATGATCATGCTCATCTGGTCCCCCAACCACAGCCCCAACCAGTATGTTCGGGTCTGGGGTCTCTGAATGCATGAAATTAAACCCGGACCCACAATCTATTTTAGCCGGATGTGCAGAGACGGATGGGAGAGAGGATCCCCTATGGTGGATCCTTTGGGGGTATCGTGGACCATACCCCACCATGAACGACATCCTCATCGGATTGTCGCCGAGCAAATAGTCGACTTGTTTCTTGGCAATGGTTCGTAGCCGTCGAGGGGTCACGATGGTCCCACCGCAGCTCACGAACTTGCGCGATTGGGTCAAGTATTTTGCATAGGTCACCAATAAAAATGTTGTGGATGTCACATATTGTAGGTTACTATCATCCATCTTGAACAATAGCCCACCTGTTTCAATAAAAGATTAAAAATGTTACACTTGGATTATTAAAAATGTTAAATTATACAAAAAATGTTATACTTAGATTACTATTTATAAAAGTTGTATAAATATACCTGGGGTGTATTGGGTTTGAGAAGATGGGGCTCCTGGAACAAGTGAGCAAATGAAGCTATCTGCATGATCCTTGTAATCATGGAGAGATTGAACCTTTTGGACTAGAAACATCTGTTTAAAATCCAATATTATATTAGCGTAAAGCCATACAAACACCACTAACATGCTATCTAGACACCACTGACAATGGTTATATGTGTCATTTCAAGGGGAAATCATACGACCAGTATAAGGCTGTTCAGAAAGTTTGCTCGAAATCGGCTAGGTGTAAACGAGCGGAGCATGAGTCAAGGTCGGTAGGCCCATGGATTACTTCTTGTCTCGTTTAAATTAAAACCCGAATTTATATATAGATAGATAGGTGTTACGCAAAGTCGAAAATATTTAGAATGACTTTCTTAATATCGAATTTAACGTTTGGATCGTTTATATTAAAGCTAGATTTAGATATATATAATTAAACCATAACCCATATTTTAATTTACATAAAATATTAAATATGTAATTTATTAATTTTTGTATTATATTTTTTATATATGTCTATTTGTGAAATATAAAAAATATTCAAAAATAAATAAACTGGCTCGAGCTTTTAGGAAAGCCAAACTCTAGCTCACAATTTCAGATCATTTAGATTTATCTAAATCTAAATGAGCTGCAACCGAGCTCATTTTTCGTCCGGTAATGTAGGAAGCAAAAATGTTTCAGTTAAATGAGACAAAAAGAATTCATTACTTTGGAGACAAGAATCTTGGCCCCAGCATGCTTATTATCCCAGCTAAAAGTGTTGTCATTTTCATTCACACCAAGTGTTTGACCATTAGCCTGAATATAGTTTAAATATGCAGGGCTTCTTGTAGCTTTCTGCAACCATGCAGCTCCCCATAACAACTCATCCTTCACATAAAAAATTATTTTTTAATTAATAATCAGCATCCTTTGTTAAATAACTAATTGTGGTTATGGGTCATTTCATTTAGGGTGGCAATTGCGGACACGACCTGGACCTGACTCGAAAAAAATAGGTTTTGGGCTGAGTAACACGACCAGTTTTGGCAGGGCCGTCTGGGATGGGGAGGCAGGGAGGTCGACCGCCTTAGGCCCGATCATCCCAGAGGCCTGAAATTTTTTTAAAAAAATTATATATATATACTTATATTTATAAAAAAAAACTATATCAGACCCAATCAAAGTTTTGTTTAAACAATATCCAATAAGTCATGCCCAAAATCCAAAGCATATACAATACTTGATAATTACTTTTTATATATGAGTTATCGAATTTATATTTATTTAAGGCTCGAATTTCTACTTGCATTTGGCCCAAAATATTCTAGCAATTCTCAGAGACGGCCCTGCTTTTTGGTCGGTTTTAAAAACGACTCGGGTTTGGGTTGGCCGTTTTAAAAATAGATCGGGTTCGGGTTGACCAGTACATAAGCGGGTTAATGTGTTATTTAAAAAAAACTTTTGGAAGTATATGTTTGTTCTTGTATTTTCGTTTTCCATTTTATAAAAGATAGCCAAAATACACTTGAAATTTCCAATCCAATTTCAAGATATTTATTATTTAAAAAAAAATAATCATATTTACCGACTCTAAATTATATTCATTTTTTAAACATATTTTACTTTTTTGATAAATGGGTTAAACAGGTCGTGCTCGGGTCAACCCGAATTTATGTGTTTGCATGTTATGGTAAAAATCTTTGAAACAAATAATAATATGGGCCAGGTTCATGACTAGTTTCTTGCTAGCAAGCGGTTCATTTTAATAATAATTTAGCCGCAACCTGTATGAAGTATTCTTACTAGTTTCTTGCTAGTCGGGAGTTTCGTTTTAATAATAATTTACGATTAAAAAAAGTACTAATCAAATTACCTGATATCCGGAATAAGAACAGTAAAATGGACACACATAACTCTTAAGTCCATCACTGTAAGAGCCTCTATATTTATCAGCAAATGCAAACACCTGTTTGTAACATTTTTATAAATTATTAGTTCTTGTCATGTAATATATTTATAAATTATTGCTTAATTCACCCGGATAGCGCGGTTAAGGAGGACTTTGGAGTAATTAGGGTCAGATTTTCTGAAAACCAAACTAGCAGAAGCTAGAGCAGCAGCTGTTTCGGCTGCAACTTCGGTCCCAGGGTTGTTTCGGTCAATCTTAATTAAGGTTCTTTGTGTGTCCATGTCTTCGGGTCTTTCCCAACACGCGTGATCTTTGTTCGCGTCGCCAACCTTAAAATTCATGACATAAAATTTAGTCATAATCGTGAAAACGATACGGATATGAAAAATTTGTAACGAATAATAAAACGATATTGATGAATAATATTTTACGTGTATTAAATAACTGAAAATACTGAATAATAATGACTATCACAATATTCAAACTAAATATAGAATAATGACTAGCAAACAATTTTATAAATAAATGACAGATTAAATCATAACATACATACGTAGGATGATCATGTTTAGGCTTTTAAATAAGCCGAGCATAGCCTGAGCTCATTTAGGCTCAACGTCGGCTCGTTTGGAGCTATATTTCGAACAAGGCCGGCTATGAGGCAGGGCCGGGCCCAACACCCCAATAAGCTCGATTTTTTTTTTTAAATTATATATATTTTCTGAAAAAAAATATGTTTATTTTTAATGTTTAAACCTAATTACTAAACTAATTTAAGGACCCAAACGCTTTTCCGCATTTGGCCCAAAAAGTTTTCAGTATTTTCATAGCCGGTCTGATTCTCTAAAGCTCAAGTTTAGTTCGTGAGTAGTTTGTCAAGCTCAAACTCCTCTCGGGCTCGGCTCGTTTATTATTTATTAGTTATTTATTATTCTAATTATCTATAAGTATTAACACATATATTTATTTATAACCACACATAAAAAGCTCACGAGTCAGCTCGAGCTTGATGCGTGACCTTGGGCTCAAGCTCGTTTATTAAATTAAATGGGCCTTAATAAAAGCTCAAGCGAAGCTCATTTAAGCTCGGCTTGACTCGAGTTTTTAACGAGCCGATATCAAATAGCACACAAACAGCACGGCTCGTTAACTTACCTGAACATAAATGGTGTCGGGTTGCGCGGTCGCTTTGAGAAGATAATCGGTAGCCCATCGGATGGCGGTTTTCGCATTTCCTAACTCGCTTTTCATCACGCCACCGAATTCAAGCACACTCCATGACAACATTGTGGTGGTGAACGCCATCGGAAACCCGAAGTTAATATTATCACCCGCATCATAGTACCCGCCTACTAAATCCACCTGCATTGTCAAATCACCACATTAATCCATCGGAAACCCGAACTTAAGTGTAGGTGTTGGTCGGCCCTTGTGAATTTTTTTCCAGTGTTATATATATATATATAATCCTGACTGACCTTTATAAAAATTTGACACCAACCCTTTTCTGACCCTGTGAAATTTTTCCTGGGTCCATCACTGAATCATTGGGGTCCACTGTTTTGTTTGGGTCAGTTTTTAGCTAAACTGAAACTTCAGTTTTTGAATTTATGAAAACTTCGGTTTTTCAGTTTCAGTTCTTTCAGATCATTAGGTTCTTATAAATTACTTTACAAGTAAAACAAATTAAAATCTATACATTCGGTTGAGTTTTTAAACAAACATAAATCCAAACAGTCAGTTTTTTCGGATTTATTTTGTTGATTAATATCGTGGCTAAAATATTTGAGTTATGTATTTATTAAACTATTATAAATTACTTATAACAAAAAATAAAAATATATAAATCCCGTTTGTTTTTTTCGGTTTACGAAAACATAAAACCAAACCGTCAGTTTTTTTTTATATTACATAAAAAAACAAAATGAAAATCTATACATTTGGTTAAGTTTTTAAACAAACATAAATTCAAAGTTTTTTGGGGTTTATTTTGTTTTATTAATAACGTGGCTAAAATATTTGAATTATTTATTAATTAAACTATTATAAATTACTTAAAACAGAAAATAAAAATATATAAATCCGGTTCATTTTTTTCTGTTTACGTAAACATAAAACCAAACCGTCAGTTTTTTCGGGTTTATTTTGCTTTATTAATAACGTGGCTAAAATATTTGAGTTATGTATTAATTAAACTATTATAAATTACTTAAAACAGAAAATAAAAATATATAAATCCGGTTCGTTTTTTTCTGTTTACGTAAACATAAAACCAAACCTTCAGTTTTTTTTTTATCTTACATAAATTGATACCGCTAGACCAGAAACCCGTAATTTCATAATAACAAAAATGCATACGTGCATGGAGGATCCGTCAGAGAGTCCAGAGTCTTTCCTCCAAGATATTCTTTGGTTGGGTGGGAGTTTGCCTGACCTTTGTCCTTCATAGAACAGAATGGACTTTGTTAAGGCCTCATGGTAGTTGTGGGCGGCGGTGGGAGGGTGGCGGACTGTTGCGGTGGCCGCGGAGACGGTTAATAAAAGGAGGAGGAGGTGGTGGAGAGAGGATGCCATTGGTGGTGATGGAAGTAAGAGTGGAGTGTGGAATGTGAAGAAAGTTGAAAGGTGTTTGTGTTGTTTATATAGAGATTTTGAAAGGTGGTTTTGTAGTTTGTAACGGAGTGGTTTTACGTAACCGAAATTGTTATAATATTTTAAGGAGCGCAGGATATAATTGTACACCATGCGTCACAGGCACGGGCCGTATATGTATAGGTCTATGCAGATTGCGTTTACAGTATAGGTAGGTTTTGTTAGACATCGTTAGATTTTTTTTCATGTACCTCGTATTTGTCGCAATTTTAGTTGTGGTTTTTTATTGAGTTTTGATTAATTAAAAATGGGATCTTATTAAATAGTTTAAACAAAAATTGAAAAAAATAAAATTGTGGCTATGCGTCTCGTATAGGTCTGTATAGACACCACATGGGTGATGTCCAAATATAACATCCCTAATAAATAGTATTAAGTATACATGTTGTTTGATGTTTATGTTTGGAGCGATATTGAAGAAAACTATGAGTTGGATCAGACAAGTAAAATAAATCATGGCTCGAATCTTGTTTCGAAAGGTTGGCTCGCTCAATGGCTTGTTTGTCAGTTGTTTGTTCAAGTTAAGTCAAACTTTTAACATATTGTAGCGTAACTGAAGATAATCATATTTTTAAGCCAAACACTCGAGCTTTATTTTCTTATTCGTTCCAATTCAAAACAATATTTTTTTCCTTCCTAGCTCTGACAATTTTAATCGAGCTTAAAAAAAAGATAAACAGAGCTGGTTCAATTACCCAAGCCGAACCCAAACTCAAATTTTCTTGGTTAAATAAGTAAGTTTACCATTTTAGCAATTTGAATATTTTTTCCATAAAACGTGTTAAAATTTATATAAAGACAAATAACAGGTTATAGTACACACATGAGTTATGTGATTAGTTATAATCATGAAATTGATAAAGATATAGTGGTATAAGTACAAGTTTGCAACAATAATCAAGTGGTTTTACTGCAAAAATTAGTAAAAACCGAATACTTTTTTTGGTTCACATGTTTTGCCCAAGATAGGTGTAAACAAGCTGGTGAGCTACTAGAGATCGGTTTACTAAAAGCTTGAATTAAGTCGAGTGAGTCCGAGTCTTAAACTAGGCTCGTTTAGTAAAATATAATTCTAACAAATTTCAGACAAAAAAAAGGGCAATGATTTTGCTAGAGTATTGCAACAATAACGATACGTTTTTTCGTTGGAAATTGTTGATAACTCCAACAAAAAATACATTAATCAGTTATGTTTATTATTTTCATTGGAAAATTGTTGGAAAACATTTTAAAGATAATTATTTGTGTTATCTAATGGATTATAAGTTTTGTTGAAAGTTGTAAGAATTTTGCAGGAGCATACCTTTATAGCAATTTTGTAGGAAAAGTTGTTAAAAAGATATTGAAAATGATTTTCCAACATGTGTTTCCCACATAGCTTTTTGTAAGAAAATGATTCCATTTCTAGTAGTTATATATTTATTGAGAAGTTATAGATGTATAAAAACTAATTAATCATAAACGAATCAAACTTGAGCTGAAAAATTATTCATGAGACAAGTCGAGTTTTAGAAATAGAGCTCGAAACAAGTAGAGCTCGAGCTCTATATAAGTTAAACGGACCGAGCTCAAGCCTAGTCAAGCTCATGCTCAACTCGCCTCGTTTACACCCCTAGCCACAACACCAACCAATTTACTTTATGTTTTCACTAACCTATATCATAGTTTATCGTTTTACACGTTCACCATATATTAGTTCTTTGGATAAAAAACAGGTCAAAGGGTTTAGAGAAGTGAAAAAAATTTAAGTTGTAATTTGGTTTTTTGTAGTTGTTTGGTGCTCCTATCGTTGTTGGCTGCTTGTTAGCGGGTTGGTTTTGGCCCTTTTTGCTTAATGAAATTTGCCGTTTGAAAAAAAAAAATAAATAATGCTTTCCACTAAATGACTTGTTCCAATTAAACTACTTTATAATGATTTATTCTGCAAAATCACATATGCAACGTAAACTAGGACTCAGTAAGAGCATGCGTATCCATAGTGATAACTAAGTATATAAGGGGTTGTGCGACACGTGACGTTTTAGTCAGAAATGTCTAATTTTGTAAAAAGTGACGTAATGGTAAAAAAAACCTCAAAACCCTCTTGCAATCACTACATAACTATTTTTTAATTATTTAGTATAAATATAAATTAAAAACAGATTGATTGAACAAGGTATTCTCCCGCCACCATTATATATACAACAAGCCCACCCAAAACTAACCTCAAAACAAAGACATGTAGCAGCGTTCACATCGTTTTGGAGCTAGTTTGGCTCCCACAACATGATCTCTACGGGAGTCTAAGTCTATGCAACTAGTCTAGGAAGGTATTTGGTAGGGGTGCATGTGGTGCGGTCCAGTTTGATTTTCGGCTAAAATCAAACCGAAAACCAAAACTTCGGTTTTTGGAGTTTTTAAAACCATTTTCAATTTTCCTGTTTTCATTTTGGTTTCGGTTTTTTCAGTTTTTGCCATTTGAGTTTGAAATTTTTTGGCCAAAAATTTTTTGGCAAAAATAATGAATTAGGTACAAATAAATTTGTTAATTGTAAAATAATAAGCTATTATACATTTGACCAAAAATATTTGAGTTACATATTTATTAAATTCTTATAAATTACTTAATATAATATATAAAAAAACAAAAATTTAGGAATTTGGTTCGGCTCGATTTTTATTACATGCAAAACCAAGCGAACCATTAGTTTGGTTTTTACAAAAACATAAAACAAAACCTTCGGTTTTTGTTTCGGTTCAGTTTTTCGATTTGAATTTTTCAGTTTTTTCGATTTACAACCCTAGTATTTGGGTGCAAGCTACATACACCTTAGCTCACAATTGCAAACTTGAAATGTTCATATTACATATCAAATAAAGCACATTGTATACTTATGCAACCCTTTAATGTATCAAACAATATGTTCGCGTTAACATAAAAACTTTTAACGATAAATAATATGATTCTACACAATGGGACATATTGGTGAATTGATGTTGTAGGTTTAAGTCTATTTTGGGTTTGCATTTGACTATTTTTGAGGTAGATTTGCTAATGAAAGAGGCTAAAGATGCGGTTTGGTCGTGTGGTAGTGACAAGTCTTCAACACTGGATTGTTTTAAGTTTGTTTTCAATAAACGACATTAGGAGGTTTTTAAAATAAGCCATTATGATCGTTAACCATACATTATTGTCTTACGTTTGCTTTCAACGTCGCGCATTTTAAAAACAAGTAAAGCATCACTAACAATCGTACACACCACATTGTATATTTAGGAAAAACAATTGGTGTACCTTAGGATAAAATAACAAATCTATTAACGGTTAACCTGTTTATTTTATTGAATTCCAAATAAAAAAATATTGTGATCTATTGATGGAATAAAAACTGTCTTTTTGTTAGATATCAAATTATTTAGAGAAGATTAAACTTTTAATTCTATTTTCATTATGTTGAAATAATCGGTTTAATCGGTCCTACAAAATTTTTGTCATGATATATCATTTTCTTCTTGATTTGAACCCCTTTTTGTGCCAATGATTATATTATCGTTTAGGGGTGCATGTATTAAACGAATATGATTAATGTTTAAACACTATTTAAGATTTCAAATTCCTAACATGTGATGTTTATAGTCGTTAGAGTGTCACATTGCTATGAAATTAGATGGACAAAAATGGATGTCGGTGAAGATTATGACGATGATGTATCTAAATAATAACAGAATTATCGCCGTTCAGAAAGAATTAATAATAATAATAATATAGTAGAACCTCTATAGTTTAATACTCGATAAATTAATAGCATCGATAAAATTAATAATTTGTCCGGTTTCAACTTGGTAGCTGTACAAAATTGGACTCCGATCGATTAACAATAATATATTTTTTTAAATCCCGATATAAATTTATTGGTTCAAGCGAAACTATAAATTAATAATTACTAAAATATTCCAAAATTCTAGAATTGTCTAGTAAAAAATGAATCTATAGTCATTTATTTTTTTGTGAACTTCAAATTAATTGAGTTCATCTTTAAATCTCCCCCCATTGCACTTAAGAGTTAAGACACTATATTCTCATTTTGCAACAAAAAGTTGTGAAAAGTTGTTGTCGTTTGCAGTGCTTCTTTTCTTGTGACCGTTCCAAAGGTGCTGAATCATCATCAACCAGATTTCGAACGATATCCGCCATAATTTCTTCAATGTTTTAAACCTTGTAACATTCATTATTTTCACATTGATAATCCAACAACTTATTCACATCCATTTTGTCCCGATAATGCATTCCCGTAATCAAGTTCTTAAGCTCATAAATGTCTTCTCCATAATTTACATCGTTTATTTCATTTGAGCCGGTTGGATTAGCCGGATGAATTTTACAGTGTCGAAAGCAATTTGCTATGGACTCTTATTTCACATTAATATCTCACTAAATTAATAATTTATTAATTTGTCGATATAGTAATATCCCTATCTAAATTAATAAAATACCCTAGTGTTTGTCATATTTAAGATGGGAAATTGATAATCGGAGATATCTGGTTACAAATGTTCAATTTTGACACAAATTGGCTCCGATAAAAGTAGACTGTTTTATTTGGAGATAACTACTAGATAGGATTGCAACAAAATTTGCGTTGGCTACCATAGGTATTCTTTTCGATGATTTGAGGCATGTTTTGTACGGAGTTGGGCCTGAAAGAGCTTTACGCATTATGATTAATTGTGATTATGCTTTGTTATGAAGTCATGGTTAAAGATTTTGGTTGCGGGTAATTTCGTTTCAATACAGGATATGCTTGAGATTCTGGCAAAGCATTAAGCAATCAATGAAAAGGTTGTTTTAATTTAAGCAATAATGGTTCTGACAACATTATGGATGATTTAGAAAGCAAGAACCGAGATGATATTCAATACAACCATTCCTTGTGACAAAAGTAGTTTGCGAGATAAAGGCTACTTTGTTTCTTTGAGTGAAGCATAGCAGCAAGAGACCGAGTATACTCTGTTTCTTTGGGTAAAGCATTGGAGCAAGAGATCGAGCATGGATTGGGGGGTAGTTGCAAGTTTAACTTCATTAATTTTCGTTTTAATATGTTTATCTTTCGTTTTTGTTTACTATTTTGTTATATTATGTTGGTTTCTTCCTTGGTATGTTTTGGTCTCCTTGTTTCTAGCTAGGAGTCCTACTTGGTATTTTATAAATTTGACCTTTAAAAAAATTGTAAAGACTTACACATTTGTGTTATTGATGGGTCTTTTTTACCTTTTATACCTTTTGTGGTTAAAAGTTTGTATAAATGACAATGGTGTGTACAAGAAATCTTTGTGATATCCAAGAAACATTGAGCAGAAAAGGTTAGTCATGGTCAAGCATGGTGTGCAAGCATGGATAACCTCACTTTCCCACATATAGGCAGAGAAGGTATACTATAGAGTATAGACTACTTGTCAAAAAAGGGTTCATAGGTCACGTGCATTGCTCACTAATCTTTTAAAGAACATAAATATTTCTATTTCCAACGAGCAACAAATAAAGCCGAGCTACCCAGGTTAACTCAATAAGAAAATGTGACCTATATGTTCGCAATCGTAGAAAGAATATAACAAATGATAATACAAATACAACCAAGTGAACTCATATATATAATAAATCCTAAATGATGTGGTCGAGCAACCAATCAAGAGGTTGACACAACTAACACAAATCCTAAACGACGCAACTTTAGATTAGAAGTTGAAAATGCGAAGTTTAGAATTATCGGTGTAAAATAGGAACAGGTGAAATATTTTCTATTAAAAAAAGATGAAAATGATGTGGTCATCTTATCTAACCAATGAAACTTTGACAACTAGTCCATACTTTTTATTTTAGTTGCTTACATCCAGTCACATATTATTAAAAAAAGTTAACAAAAATAACTATTTATGTAAAAATTTGTCAAAATGATAATTTGGTTTTCCTTATTTTTATGTTAATGAAATAGAAGAATTTATTTTGGATTTTATTAATGAGTTATTTAAAAAAAGAGAAGAAAGGCATTAAATGAGTGAAGTGTTAAAAAATGGGTTTTCTAGAGACACCCCACTTTTGTTAAAAACACACTCAATATGACTCGCATAAAGCTATCGGGGCATATTTGCCCCGTATAACCCCTCGTATAACCTATACGGGATGTATTAGGAGGTTGTATGGCTGTCTCTAGTAGAACCCTAATAAAATAGATAATTGATAATTGTCATGAAAAGATGAGAGGTATGTGTATGATGTCAAGATTCAGAATGGGAATGGGACTTATGAAAGATACCCATGTGCAAGAACTTGTTTTGAAAATTATGTTAAAACATGGAACATGTCTTGTAAAAGGGTTAACAACACATATACAATCAATGTCTCGAAAGTTGAACCAAATGGCACGTGGTTAACTTACAAAGAGGGAATTTTGAAACAAGATTCAGCGGGTCGTCCACGGTAGTATTTCCGTCATTTTGATCAAAAACATTGTTTTTAGTATGATCAGTTTTGTTATCTAAAAGGGGTCGCGACGTAGTTTGTTTGTTTACCTACCACTTTAATAATATCGTTTAAAATATTGAAAGAAATACTACAAAGAGACAAGGCAAACACATATAACTTTGCAACGGGTTTCAATCTTCGCTCGAAACCAAATGGTTCTCAGTTAATTGGTCAAAGCAAACTTTTAGGTACGATTCTCAAAACATCGAATGTAATAAAGGCTCAAACGTTTTGTTTTGTAACATGCGCTAGTGGTTTATAATAATAGGAAGTGTCAAAAGTACTTGGTATACGATTATATGATATGCATACAAAGTACGCATCGAAGCCGAAGAACGATAATTTTGTTTTCAGTAGGATCGGTTCTACTACTCAAAAGGGGGTGACGCCACAGCTTGTTACCCGCTTACATGACTCTCTATTGTAATTGGATCTTTTTTATTAAAAAAAATTATATGTAAAGTAACATATAAGTTATTTTGTTGTAACACTACCTATTTATTTTTCAAAGCCCACTTTAGAATGGCCCAGCACAATCCGTTTGAAGTCTAATTTCTAGTAAAATATTCCAATAACAAAATTGCAATATATTTGAGGTGAATTTATATTCCAATAACTTGGGTCATAAAGAAAACCCAAACCTAAAAAGGAAGCCTAAACTAGAGAAAACGTTGAATGAAAATAATAATAATAAAAAAAATGTTTATTAGGTTTCTAATTTCTTTCCCTAAGAATCCATAATCTTTATGTGACATCGACTTGTAAAAATATCCATACCGATCATATCTTCAGAAAGGTACAAGTTTGCCCCAAGGTTTGACGGATGTAGGCTTGCAAATGAACTGAATGTTTGGTGAACTGTTCATGAACCGTCGGCAGGAAGCTCGTTTCTGATTTGTTTATTTAATAAACGAATGAACATGACACATTTTTCGTTCGTTCATTTATGTTCATATTTGTTTATGTGTTAATATAAAATAATTAAATATTATCTTGATGAGTTATCTACTTAAAGGTTTTATATTTGTTAATTTGTGTTCATTCAAGTGTTTTTCATTTATGTTCCTTTATGTTTGTTTGTGTTCACCACATTTGTTCATATATGTTCATTTATATTTATTGATCTTTGTTCAATTATGCTCGTTTAGATTTTAAACAAACGAACATAAACAAACACAAATATTCATTTTTTAAATAAATGAACGTGAACATAAATATTTGTTTGATTAAGTGTTCGTGTTCGTTCGATTCGTATATAGGCTTTCATTATTCACAATGATGAATACATCGGTCTCAATCTCTAGGCTCTGCCGAATGCTGATTTTATTTGTGTTCGTGAACCGTTCATGAACACATTCATTTCCTTAATGAACAAACACGGACATAAAATCACATTCGGTAAGTGTTCGCGAACATATAACATATTATTTCCTTAACAAACGAACATGAACAAGACATTGTTCGTATTCGTTTGGTTTAGTTACTGCCCTAGACGGATGTAATAGAAAGCTAAAAAGAGAGTGGGGTGAACAGTTACTTGACCAGCTCATGCATCATAAAGCAAAGACTGCATGTATTTATACGGTTTTTTCAAATTTCTCACCTTAAAACCGTTTATACGAGCACGCTGGACTAGAGGTGCACACAGAAACCGGTTCGTATCCGAAAGTCTAACCGGTTACTAACCGGTCCAATCCTAATTGATTACTAACCGATCCTAACTGCCGAGTATAGAGCTGTTCAAAAAGCTTGAGGCTCGAAACTCGGGCTCGTGGCTCGCTCGAAAAAAGCTCGAATAAAACTAGCTACAAAAAGTTGATTTGTAACATCCTGAGCGTATTTAGATCATTTTTGTAACCGAGCCAAAATCGACCTTAGCTCGGCTCGAGTCATGGCTCGGCTTGTTGGCTCGATCTTAAGCTCGTTTAACTTTAAAATCAAGCTAGAGCCTAACTAAGTTGCCCTGTTTAATTTCGAGCTGGAGCTTGAAACCACCCTGGCTCGACTCAGGCTCGGCTCGTGAACAGCCCTAGCCGAGTAGTAACCGGCTTATATTATTGATTTCAAAACTGGTTAACCGAACCGATTAACCGGTTTTTTATTATTATTTTATTAAAAACCGGTTTTTAACCGGTTATTCGCCGACTGGTTAACCGATTTTTTTTTTATTTTATCAAAACCAGTTAGTACCCGACCTGATTAACCGGCCTAACCGGTTATTTCCCGCTAAAAAACGGTTAGAAAATTAACCGGTTATTGGTTAACCGGTTAACCGATTTGTGCACCTCTATGACGGACCTTCAAGAGGCCCACCAAATCACTGGCCCATCAGTACACGGCCGGCCCAAACACAATGCTAAAAGGCCGGGCATGTTCAGTGGTGGATCTCGAAATTTTTTTCAGGTGGTGCATTACTTTTAGATGCTTTAATTTCACGAAGTCAGATATAAAAATTTTGAGTCAGTTCGCTGATTCGGGCAAAGTTCGTTACATAACAAAAATACCATAAAATAATAATAAAAAAGACACCGCCATTAGAAATTAAAATACGCATAATATAGATACAATGGGAGAGCGCGAAGTCTGTAACGTCGTATAATTGTAACAATTTTGTTTATAAAACGCTAAACATAAATGGTTGCATTAAAAAAAGTTTAAGAATGAGTATAGGTTGATGGGAATTGAACCTATGACCTTCAGTTGACAAAATTAATGTCTTAGCCACTAAACCAATTATTAGTAATGTAAGTAGGATGGTTCCCTCCTACTTATAAGGTGCTTCACTCTATTATTTTCTATATAACTATACACTGTTATTTCAAAACTCGGATGGTTCCAGGTAACCACCTATTTCCTAACTAGATCCGCCAATGGCCATGTTAAACAATTAAAATAGCATGCATGCAACGTAGTTTCAATCAATGATATTAATCTACTGAATATGTAAAATGTATATATTAATTAATCTTAACCTTTGGTTATCTAAAAAGTAGTCAAACGTACAATTACCAATTTTAACCGATAACAACAATATAATATTATTCTATGCTTTCATATTCATGAATTTGATCACAATTTGACCATAAATTCCCCTAAAACACCAATTAAAAAAACCCTCAATTATCAATTCAATCCAACATAATAAGGAACCCCAGTAGCATTCAACCACTGATCCCCGTGAATAAAACTCCCAACCGTAAACTGCGCGGCCTCGGTCGCATTAACAATCACCTTATATCCTGGCCAAGTAACCCGACCGGTCGTATTTGAACCCGGTCCTCTATTCATATACTCTCCATAATAAAGTGTGCTTAACGAATAATTACCGGACCATTCAAGCCAACCGGCTGGATCAATCAGGTCTCCTATGTAGGACCGCATGACGACGGTTCTAGAGTACTCTCTCCATGGCCTCCCCAGGTACGATTTGAACATCGTTTGGTTCGGAATGAGTTCAGAGCCCGTGGCTATTTTGCATTCTAGTAAGGAAATGCCAGTGTTTTGGTTCGGATCATCTCGACCTTTATTAGAAAAAATGTAATTAAGGTAATGTTAGAGACAGTATTAAGTAAATATGGGTTGAGCATTTAACCACACATATTGTAGAAACCCTAATTAGAATTAGAATTAAAATTAAAATTAAAATTAATACAAATCTCAATTACACGGTTCAGAATTATCCAAAAATTCGGATATCTAAAATTTCGTATTTAGATAATTTGGATACGATTTTAGAAATTTTCAGATATCCGAATTAACCGAAATTCTTTCTTAAAAGTTATTAAACTATAATTATTAGTTAGAAAAATTTTGGATATCTCGGATAAATTTCAGATACCTTGGACAAATTTCGGATAATTTTTTGAAAAA
>NW_027503907.1:0-23611 GCF_021521415.1 Bidens hawaiensis
TTATAAGTTAGCATAATTAATAAGTAAATTATTATATATAATATATATATTACCGGAAAGCAGGGCAGAATAGAAAGGAAGACGGAGGCAGAGAGGAAGGCGGCAGAGAGAGCAAGGAGGAGGTTAAATTAAGTGTTTGTGTGTGATGTGTTAGGAAAAATAATATTATTATTTATAGAGAAACCCTAGGGAACACAATCCCTAGAAAAAGGGGAAAAGATCTCAAAAAGTAAAAGATTCCAAAAGCAAAAGATATCAAAAGATGTGGCAGCTGCAGGGGGCAAGATAAAGCTGACAGGGAACAGTAAAAAAAGGCATGGGCGGTTCAGATAAAGGTACTGGTCAAGCATGGAAAAAGCAGATCTCCAAAGATATTGTCAGTCACTTTTTCTGCCAACCAATGGGGTTGGTGCGCATGCTGCGCCGAAAGTAACTTTTCAGACATAAAGCAGATTAGGTCAACAGCTCAAAAGATAAGACAACACAAAAGCAAACGGCTAGATTCAACAGAAGAAAACTCAAAGGGTTTAGCGCGAGAAGGCTGACACAGAAGGTCAAGAGAGCGCGAGCGCGAAGGCAGACAGAACTAACCTTAACGCGTCGCGGAAAGAACTACATTTCTAAGTGCGCCGCGGGAAGAATCACATTTCTTAGCGCGCCGCGGGAGGAACTAAAATTCCTAGCGCGCCGCGGGAAGAACTATAATTCTTCGCGCGTCGAGGGATGAACTACGATTCTTAGCGCGCTGCGAGAAGAACTACAAATCCTTAGCGCGTCGCGGGAAGAACTACCGTTCTTAGCGCGCTGCGAGAAGAATTACAATTCTTAGCGCGCTGCGAGAAGAGTTCGTCTCGCGTATCGCTGAAACAGGTGGTCTTCACGCAGGATTCCTTGTAAGGGGTCTGGCGCGTGGAGCTGCGCAGACAACCTTAGGCGGGAAGGAACAAAGGACAAGCAAAGAGTTAGAAGAAAAAGAGGGAAACAAGGCTTAAGGGCGGGACGGCGACAAGAGGGAAAAGAAGGCGGAAAGAGAGAAGGAGAGGGACGGGACGGCGGAAAGAAAGAGAGAGAAAGAGGCGGGAAGGAAAAGTATATTATTATTATTAAAAGTAAAATATAAGTATAAATAAATATTAAATCATAAAAGCAAGAGATCGGGTCAGAGAAACGGGTACCTGGGTCGGGTCGGATCGGGGCAGATGTCACATTGGATAGGTAGATGTGGTTATTTTTGTCTTGCCCCCACCTCAATCGGTAATCAACTTTGACTGAACTGCATGATGCCTAGTTTTGGATGCAATGGCTCTACTTTAGTCGAAAGTCTTTATGTAAGAATTGATATGATGCTTAGTTGGTGTTAGACTCCAAAATGTTATATAACAAAAACCGTATAACCTAATATTAAAGCTTTTTAAAGTTTAGATTTAACTTTGTTATTATGGGGCTTTAATTGGGGGGGGAGGGCAGCAAAGTAACACGACATGACTCTTAAAGCCTGACACACAGCGCAAGGGCAATAATTGGTGCCTGTGTGTGTGTGTGGGGGGGGGGGGGGTGGATAATGTATTACCGGGCGGTAAGGGGGTAACTAGTCAAGTCCCGGAACGATAATCAACACGATGTAAACAAATAACTCTTGTTTATTAATTAGAAAATCTAACTCTGATTACAGACCCTCAAACCATAACTTGGTTTGACTTTTGATGAACCTAACTCGGTTACATCTAGATGAACCCTAACCCGGTTACATCTCGTGTGGGCCTCCAAGTGAACCCTAACTCGGTTACATCTCACACCACAATCTACAATGTCTAACCATGACATGTTTATATAGACTAACCATAACTGTTAGCAAAGACATTACCAAATATAATAAAACCTAACTGTAATCCCATAAACCCATTACATAATAATGAATCACACTGGCCCAATAGGTCCAACCCGGTCACCAACACGTGACGGACCTGTTAAGTTGGAAATTACTTCCAACAATCACCCCCTAATTTCCGACTCGAAATAAGTCGCTCTTCAACTCCGAGCATGTCTATTTTGTCTTGTTTGATTCGACTCATGAACTTGACCTTCTCGGTTTTTCACAACCATCTTGGCCTTTTCATATTGGTCTTGAGCTTCTAGAACTCCTCTTGATCCGTGATTGTGTTCATTCGGCTCTCCCGAACTCGACTACCTCTGTGACACTGTCCCCGACCATTCACTCGGTCGTATGAACACGCATAACCACTCCTTTGGCTGCAATCTAGGTCATCTAATCGAGTGAACAACAATCTTCCTTGATCTTCTTTTGTTCCTGAATCAAAACACGAGCACATCCTCCAAATCAAAACCTTGTAAAAACATAACCCGTTCAATGTTCTTGTTTAACCAAATAAACTCAACCAATCAACCTTGACCAAGAACACAAAGAAATAACCAACTTGTATATTCCTTTTATTTTTTTCTCGTCTGCTCCAAAAGAAAACTAAAACACTTTGTTTTCCTTTTTATGTGACACGAATTAAGCAGCCACAAAAAATAATTACCTTTTGACTTTTTGAACCAACAAACTAATCAAATAAATCTTCAAACGAAACCTTCTTGAACCAAAAACTGAACTAGCTTATTTCGTTTTAATCGCAACACACAAGAAAACAAACAAAAACCTTTTTGCCTTTATTTCGTTCTGACGATTTCTGAGTTGAAACCAATCAATAACCAAAACTACTACGCAACACCTCGATCGTAAACCCACTTGTTTCCGAGTTGCCGCCGCACAAATAACCTACTTGCTGTTTTGGTCTATATTCCGATCATCGACTCTACCGAACCCTCCTTACCGATCACGACTTTGATCGATGTCTCGATTCTTCAGCCTCCTCCTTATCAATCACGACTTTGATCGATAAACACCAAGAGCGTAACCGCTCTGATACCAATTCAAGTCCCGGATCGATAATCAACACGATGTAAACAAATAACTCTTGTTTATTAATTAGAAAATCTAACTCTGATTACAGACCCTCAAACCCTAACTTGGTTTGACTTTTGATGAACCTAACTCGGTTACATCTAGATGAACCCTAACCCGGTTACATCTCGTGTGTGCCTCCAAGTGAATCCTAACTCGGTTACATCTCACACCACAATCTACAATGTCTAACCATGACATGTTTATATAGAATAACCATAACTTGTTAGCAAAGACATTACCAAATATAATAAAATCTAACTGTAATCCCATAAACCCATTACATAATAATGAATCACACTGGCTCAATAGGTCCAACCCGATCACCAACACGTGACGGATCTGTTAAGTTGGAAATTACTTCCAACAAGTAGTAGGTCAAGTTTTAATGATAATTACATAAGTGGTAAAAGGGGCTAGTTTAAACTACAAACAACCAGCTTTAGAGCATCCACAACGACAAACATTCACAAACCGACACATCAACGCCACTTCAGATTCCAAACTTTTCTTAAAAACCTCAACTTTCTTTCATAAACAAACTTTTACAAATCTTATTAAAACATTATTAAAACTATATATGTATAATATATGTACATATGCATGTGAGAGGGTGGAAAAATGGACCCACCACCCCCTTGTTTGTTGCAGGATTGCATATTCAAACCTACTCTCACAAACTTTGCACCACAACAATATATTAAGCTCACTCTTGTTTGTCTCTCTTGCCAACTCATCCAAACCTAAGGTATTGTACCCTTGTTTTGAGTGCTCTTAGAGTTAAACCATAAGTTATATTTGCGTAATTAAGGGGGTGTTTGGGATTCCTTATTTTACCTCTTTATAACTTTTTATTAAGTTAATAAGTTATAAAAATGTAAATTATGGAACTTTTCCTCTCACAATATAAACAATCCCAAACACCTTATTACTTTTTAAAAAGTTAATAAATTATAAATTGGTAAAAAATAAGCAATACCAAGCAACCCCTAAATTAGAAAAAGAACCAACACATAAAATAAATAAATTTTTTTTACATGTCTTGGGGACCAAACTTTAATATTTAAAAAATAATCAGTCAGTGCAAGGCTGCAGCCTGCAGGGTCGGTATGGGAATATATTTTATTAAGGGATTTGACTTCGACATCCAAGACGTTGACAAATAGAAAACAAATATAGTTTTTAATTTCAACACTTTACTCAATTCAAAGTGAAGAATGTCTTGATTTATATTAAAGGGATCAAAGAAGTTATAATTACACATTTACCCTTAGTGTTGCTTTATGTAAAGGGATGAAAGAAGTTGATTTTCATTTTATAACACCTTTTTGCGGTTTACACTAAGACCATCCGCAACGCAAGAAAATAAAGGGCCTCTTTCCTGTCTACATTAAAATCTTTACAGACACACTCTTTCTTTCTCTCTACCTCTAGTCTCACCCAAGTGTAAAGTCAAGAAAACCGTGTGACGTGGCATTTATAATAATAAAGAACATAACCAAATACTATACCCTGATATCGAGCTCGTCTAAATGATTTTCACTCCCTCTCTTATTATCTCGTCCTCAACGCCATATCACGTTTACGTCGGTCACCGAACTTCTATAAAACATGATAATATTCATGTAATATTAAAAAGTCAATACAAAAAAACAAAACAAGTGCACAAGAATATATGACTTTACATGAAACAACAATGAAAATAATTCACTTTTTCCCTCAAGTGAAAAGTAACCTTTTCTTTTATTGAAAAGGCCACCAGATATACCAACACATCAACATCCAACAATAAGAAATCAAATGTTAAAATGAAGTCTATTCACATGTGAAACAATTAAAAACAAACCCCATGTAACCTACATAAACCCCCATATGGCCCTAGCCAGTGCCTTTCAACTCCTCTATTTGTCCTCTTATTCATTGTTTCAAGCATCCAATTTTGAATAAATCATCCCTCCTTTCACAATTTCAATAATCACTCACTAGCTATTTTTATGGACATAGTTTCAAAACCCGCAATGACCGCAACGAACGAGCTCGGTCGCGTGTCTAGGAAATGGAAGGATCAAATTCAACGGAGTCCCGAACGTACAAAAGTTTGGGTCGAGCCGAATAAACAGCGTAGAGTGGCAGTTGTTTATTATCTATGTCGTAATGGCCAGCTCGAACACCCGCATTTTGTTGAGGTTACTCTCTCGTCATCCGAAGGACTGTATCTACGAGGTAAAGTTAATGAATTTTTCAGCTGCCAATGAAATTGTGCCTGATCCTTGTAATAATTTTGTTAAAAATTTAAAATGATTAGATGTTATTGATCGCCTCAATTCTCTCCGTGGAAAAGGAATGGCAGCATTGTACTCCTGGTCTTCTAAACGGTTAGCTCCTTTATAATAATTAGTTGTCCACGGTTTTGGTTTGGATCGGTTTTGAGCTAAAACTGAACTAAAAACAAAAAAACAAAAACTTCGGTTTTTGAATTTTTGAAAATCATTCAGTTTCAGTTTTCTCAGTTTTGATTTTCAGTTAGTTTGAGTTCAGTTTCGGTTTTGCAATTTAATTTTGAAAACTTTTCGCTAAAAAATAGCTGAAATAATAACTTTGAGCATAAATTATATTATTAATAAATAACTGACTGATTATTATGAACGTGGATATATAATAATAATAATATTAAAAACTATCAATTCGGTTCGGTTTTTACAAAATGATAAAGCCAAACATTCGATTTTTGTTTTGGTATGGGTTTTTCGGTTTCATACACGCCCTAAAACAAATACGATTTCCTAAAATTCCGCTTCGTAGTTTGTTGTAAAATACAATTAACCAGTAATTGACTAATTTCCATAGTTTGAACCCTAGTGACCAAAACGGCCGTTCACTTATACTTCAAACGACCATTATGACCAATAATTTTTAAACTTTAAATTTTTTTATAATTATTTTTTTTTATCAAAACAGCCGTCTTAACTGTTTTATGTTGCGTAGGAGCTACAAGAACGGATTCGTGTGGCACGATTTATCCGAGAATGATTTCATCTACCCCGCGCACGGCCACGAGTACATTCTCAAGGGCTCGGAGCTCTTCGAAGGTGATAAGAAACCCGAAGAAGCTCCGAAGTCATCCGATACGCTAAAATCGGACGACGAGTTCGAATTATCAGTCACTAAAACCAGAAGGAATCAATCATGGAACTCAATTGACTTAAACGAATATAAAGTATATTCCGGCGAATCTTCCGCTGGAAGACTCGCCGTCGACGCATCCACTCAAACCGACAGTCACCGGAGAGAAATAATCAGCTACAACGAGATCACGGAACTCAGTAGAACCCAGATATCACCTCCACCGTCGGATTCAAGCACTGAGACACTGGAGTCGTTGATGAAATCTGAATGTAAGCTAATCGTACGGCTGGAAACAGAGGAAGTTAACCCAACAGGTGGAAATAGATTAAAAGCATCGTCTGTGTTGATGCAGCTGATCACGTGCGGGTCAATTTCTTTTCGGGACTGTGGGCCGGGTAAACCGGACCCGGGGTTTTTGGGTTTGAAGTGTAGGGATAAGATGTTGCCACGTGGAGAGGTGGGTGATCGTGTGGTGGAGGGTGCAGGGGAGGAAATAAGGTCGAACGGTGTCGTTTTGGGGATGGGTAAAAAGGTGAGTGTGATGGAAGATAAAGAATATTTCAGTGGGAGTTTAATAGAGACAAAAAAGGACGAGTTTTTGGGTCTCAAACGATCAAATTCGTATAATGCAAATGGTTAAAATTTGCATTATTACTAATTTTATGAAATATCTATTTGTATTGTTTTAATGTTTTGCTGTAACTTAGTGTGATTTTTTTGTTTCACTAGTGGTTTCAATTACTGAAGAGGTAGGTCCCAGCAGAGTCCAGTTGAACCCGCAAGACTCACCTTGAACAGGGACGTCTGCGCGGTTGGACCCGCAAGACTCACCTTAAACAGGGACGTCTGCGCAGTTCGACCCGCAAGACTCACCTCGAAGAGACGTCTGCGCAGTTGAACTCGCAAGACTCCTGAGGGACGTCTGCGCAAAGACCAACTGGATCCGCAGGACCAACCGGATCCGCAGGACCAACCATGCTCAGAGACGCGAGAAGGGACAAACCGGTATCATGAGATTTTTCTCATGCGCGAGAAGGGACTCTTAGGTATTCTAGGTCGTTACGTCTAACCACCTAATCCTAAAGTCACGGAGCTCTGATACCAATCTGTAACACCCCGACCGATGGCGGATTATACATCGGGGCGCTACCAATTGTTTCATTACTCGTGACACTATTTGGGTGTCAATATTTAATAAATACATTTCATTGCGCATGCGCATAACACACCATAAAGTAACATAAATCACATATCATAACTCATAATATTCAAATACATAAATTTGTCTTGTTATATTTTAAACTAGGTCCAAAGTAAAAGAAAACATCCTACGTGTCCTCGAGTTTCCAACAGCTACAGCAAACCTGAACATGTGTTAAAATAAAACGTCAACACTTGCGTGTCGGTGAGAAATCAAGTTTAATAGATATAAATAGATAATAACAAAGCACTGCGCGCAACATGTGTATAACTGGTGTTCAACATAGTGTGTAAACAGATTGTGATCAAGCCTAAATAGATCATAGCTCATAGTTCATAGCGTGCTCCAAATCGAGCAAAAACAAATCATCATTCGTGTATGTGCAAACAAATCAAGAAAATCGTAACGATAGGTCTCCCGTGTTCATCTAATGGATCCATGAAAACTTCGGAATAGGCCGATCAAAGCGGTTAATGATCCACACATACAAATATACAGCACTAGTAAACGTCCATAACACATGGGTTTTGCGCACAAAATTTCATAAACAAGTTTAAGACTCAAGTTGTACGAACACATGAACATCCCAAAACGTTAAAAATAAAAGGGGATTAGGTACGAGATTACTCACCTGAAAAAGGTGCGTTGGAAGATAACGTAAGAACCAACTTTTAAACAAGCGAAAGTTAACCTATAAATAAGAGGTTATTGGTTTAACGATTGGTTTTTATGCCTTGAATATATGCAAGTCACTTAAACAAATTATTTAAAAAGAAAATTATATATTATAAATTTACCGAGATTTCTGGGCAGAAAAGAAGAGAAGACGGATAGCAAAGAGGGGAGTGGAGGCGTCGCTGAGGATCTTCGGCAGAGAGTAAGGGAGAAAGATTTTGGGGAGTGTTTAAGTGTTTGAGTGTAGTGTTTAATTATCCACAAAATTAGTTTTATTTATAGGAAAACCCTAGGGAACACATCCCTTGAATTGGGAAAAGAGATCTTATCAAATCAAGGCAAAAGATATCAAAAGCAAAAGATATCACAAGCAAAAGATATGGTGGCAGCTGCAGGGGATGGGGAAGGCTGACAGGTTACTGTTCAAGACATGGAAAAGAAGATTTTAAAAGATTATGTCAGTTACTTTTTCTGACAACCAAGAGGGTTGGTAAGCAAGCTGCGCCGAAAGTGACTTTTCGGACAGATGTCAGATCTGGCCTACTGTGCCCATACCTTGGCAGGTATAGCACAGAAGATAAGATATTTCAAAAGCATACAGGCTGGCTTAAACTGGAGAAAAGACTTAAGTGTCTAGCGCGAGAAGGCTTGAGTGCGCGAGGGCGAAGGCAGACAGAACAATCCTTAGCGCGCCGCGGGAAGAACTACAATCCTTAGCGCGCCGCGGGAAGAACTACAATCCTTAGCGCGCCGCGGGAACAGTTCGTCTCGCGTATCGCAGGAACAGCTGGTCTTCACGCGGGCTTCCTTGTAGGGAGTCTGGCGCGTGGAGCTGCGCAGACATCCTTAGGCGGGAAGAACCAAAGGACAAGCAAAGAGTTAAGAGAAAAAGGGGTTCAAGGCTTAAGGGTTAAGCAGAGGGGCGGGACGGCGACAAGAGAGAAAAAGGGGCGGGACGGCGACAAGAGAGAAAAAGGGGCGGGACGGCGGAAATGAATTATTATTATTATTATTAGTAATATATATATAAAGATTATAATCAAATTTTAAATCTTAAAAACGGATCCGAAAACGGGTACCTGGGTCGGGTCGGATTTGGGCAGTTGCCACAGTCTCCCCTACTTTAAGAAATTTCGTCCCGAAATTTATCTCGAAGTAGGATCCGCAGAGAAAAGGTGCGGGTATTTGATCTTCATTTGATCTTCCCTTTCCCAAGTGAACTCGGCTCCGCGCTTGGACTGCCAGCGAACTTTGACAATAGGGATGCGACTGCGCTTGGTCTGCTTCACCTCGCGATCCATAATCTCAACAGGCTTCTCAACGAAATGCATAGACTCATCAACTTGAACTTCATCAAGTGGTATGTGGAGGTTCTCGTCAGCTAAACATTTCTTGAGATTGGATACATGGAACGTTGGATGCACATTGCTGAGCGCGGGCGGCAGGTCAAGTTTGTAGGCAACCTTTCCCACTCTCGCAAGAATCTTGAATGGACCAACATAACGAGGTGCAAGCTTACCTTTCTTCCCAAAGCGGACAACACCCTTCCAGGGCGACACTTTGAGGAGAACAAGATCACCAACTAGAAATTCAAGAGGCTTCCGCCTGCGATCTGCGTAACTCTTCTGTCGGCTTCTGGCAGTCAGCAGATGATCACGGATCTTGGCGATTTTATCGGTTGTCTCTTGAACTAGTTCGGGTCCTGTGATTTGAACTTCACCCACTTCGCTCCAACAAATCGGTGAGCGGCACTTTCGACCGTAAAGTGCTTCAAATGGGGCCATACCGATGCTGGAATGATAGCTGTTATTATAAGAGAACTCGATCAGAGGTAGGTGTGAATCCCAATTACCTCCAAAATCAAGAACACAAGATCGAAGCATATCCTCAAGGGTTTGGATGGTTCGCTCAGACTGTCCGTCAGTCTGAGGATGATATGCAGTACTCATGTCCAATCGAGTTCCTAACGCAGATTGGAGAGATTTCCAAAAGCGAGATATAAAACGGCCATCGCGATCGGATATTATGCTCAAGGGAGTACCATGACGGCAGACAATTTCCTTGACATATAGATGCGCAAGTTGTTCAACACGGTAGGTTTCACGAATGGGCAGAAAGTGGGCAGACTTGGTCAATCGATCCACTATTACCCAAATACTATCATGTTTGCTTGCGGTCGAGGGTAACTTGGTGATAAAGTCCATTGCTATACTTTCCCATTTCCACGTAGGAATTTCTGGTTGTTCGAGCAAACCAGATGGGCGTTGATGTTCAGTTTTTACCTTAGAACAAGTTAGGCATTTAGCTACGAACACAGCAATACCCTTTTTCATACCGGGCCACCAATAAGTAAGGCGCAAATCCTTGTACATTTTGTCAGCGCCAGGATGAATGGAATACCGAGTTTTGTGCGCTTCACTCAGTATGACAGTGCGAAGAATCTCATCATTGGGAATCCAGATGCGATTGAGATAACAGAGAGTTCCATTCAGGTTAGGGACTAGATGTGCTTCCGCACCACACGCTAACTCAGCGCGTAGGTTGCCTTTGCTGATCGATGCGCGCTGCGCGTCGCGAATGCGCGATTCAAGATTGCTTTGGATCGGCGCGAAGTGAAGCTGCGTGCGCGGCAAAATACAGTTGAGTTGACTGGGTTTGCGGCTGAGCGCATCGGCTACCACATTAGCCTTTCCAGGGTGATATCGGATCTCACAATCGTAATCGCTGATGAGTTCGTTCCATCGGCGTTGTCTCATGTTAAGTTCCTTTTGATCAAAAATGTGCTGAAGGCTTTTATGGTCGGCGTAAATGATGCACTTAGTACCATAGAGGTAGTGTCTCCAGATTTTTAAGGCAAATACAACTGCACCAAGTTCGAGGTCGTGAGTCGTATAATTCTTTTCATGAATTTTGAGTTGCCTTGACGCGTAAGCGATAACCTTGCCTCGTTGCATAAGTACACAACCGAGACCTTGGTTGGAGGCATCACAATAAACGACAAGGTCGTCAGTACCCTCTGGTAACGTTAGAACAGGAGCTTCGCACAACTTTCGCTTGAGCGTTTGAAAGGCTTCTTCTTGCTTCGAGCCCCAAATATACGGTTTGCCTTTGTGAGTTAATGCTGTTAAAGGCAAGGCGATTTTTGAGAAGTTCGAAATGAATCGCCGGTAGTAACCAGCTAAGCCCAAAAAGGAACGGATTTCGGTAGGAGTGGTCGGTGTAATCCAGTGCTTGATTGCTTCAATTTTGGATGGGTCGACATGAATACCCATCTTGTTTACAACATGACCAAGAAACTGTACTTCGTCAGACCAAAACTCACACTTGGAGAGTTTGGCATAGAGTTGTTCGGTTCGAAGCTTTTGTAACACCAACAGAAGATGTTGTTCATGCTCGGCCTTGGTTTTGGAATATACCAGAACGTCATCGATAAACACGATCACGAATTGGTCCAAGAAAGGCCTACACACCCGGTTCATTAGATCCATGAAGACAGCGGGTGCGTTGGTTAAACCGAAGGGCATGACCAAGAATTCAAAATGACCGTAGCGGGTTCGAAAGGCAGTTTTGGGAATATCTTCTTCGCGGATACGCAACTGGTGATAGCCAGAACGGAGATCGATTTTGGAGAAACAAGAGGCACCTTGGAGTTGGTCAAAGAGGTCGTCAATACGCGGTAAGGGATACCGGTTCTTAATGGTGAGCTTGTTCAGCTCGCGGTAATCGATACACAAACGAAACGAACCGTCTTTCTTTTTAACAAACAAAACCGGAGCACCCCACAGCGAAGAGCTAGGGCGAATGAATCCTTTATCGGTCAACTCTTGAAGTTGACTTGCTAATTCTTGCATTTCAGCGGGTGCAAGTCGATAAGGAGATTTGGCTACGGGGGATGCACCAGGAACAAGATCAACACGAAACTCGACTTCCCGAGTGGGAGGTAAACCAGAAATATCTTCGGGAAAGACTTCAGGGAAGTCACGCACGATGGGGATTTCATGAAGTTTCTTCTTTCCTTCATCGGGTTTGACCACATGAGCTAAGAACGCGACACATTTCTTTCGTAAAAGTCTTCGGGCTTCAGTGCATGACATAAGTTTAAGACCTTTAGATGGTTTCTCGCCGTAGATATGAAGATCTTGACCATTTTCCCGAGGAATGCGAATCAATTTCTTGGCGCAGATTACTTCGGCGCGATTTTGCGAGAGCCAGTCCATACCAATAATAACATCAAAACTTCCAAGAGGCATGGGAATGAGGTCGATTAGAAAATCGTGTTCATTAAGGTTAAGCGTGCAATCTTTGATCACGGAGTTTATTATAATTGTTTCACCGTTAGCCATTTCAACTGTAAAGTTTCCGTCTAAGTTTATTCGCGGTCGCGCAAGTTTTTGTTCAAATGCGCGAGAAATAAAACTCCTATCGGCGCCAGTATCAAAAAGTATAGATGCATATTGTCCGTTAAGTAAAAATGTACCATTAACCACGTCATTATTCGCTTGCGCTTGGTGCGCGGTTATATTAAAAGCTCGTCCGCGCGCCACTTGGTTTGAAATTTGGTTAACCGGATTAGCTTGCGTAATTTGTACTTGCAGTCTCGGGCACGCGTTCCGGAAATGACTGGGGTCACCGCAGTTATAGCACGACCTGGGTCGTGGATTATAGTATGTTGATTGTGGGTTTTGCGGGTAGGTTGGTGGTGTTTGCGCGATTGGGTTGGCGGGAAGGACTCTACAGTACTCAGCAGTGTGACCAATACGGCCACATTGGTTGCATTGTCGACACGGGGTTTGAGTTGGGTGATGAAGTTTACAGGTTGGGCAAAAGGGTTGGTTTCCTGTGTAAGGTTTCTTAATTGACGGGGCAGGGAGCGCGGAATTGGTTAAGGCATAGTTATGGACTACAGGGGGTGTTGGGTAGGTTGACAGTGGGTTAGGAGCGTGTACTGGAGGTTGGTAGGCGGGTTGCTGGACAATGAGCGGGTTGGTAAGCGCGGCTTGATGATTGGGTTTGCGCCTGCGTTTGAGGTTGTTATGGTTTGAGGGTTCTGGCTTGGTTTCTGTTGGTTCTGGGACAGTCTTGGTGAGTTTGGTCTTCTCGGTTCCCCGCAGGAACAGGGTTCCTGCCCTGACATGGTTGTCGCTGAGCACAGCGGCCAACTCGATGGCGTCAGAGAGGGTTACTGGGTTCCTGGCCCATACAGAATCTTGAATTTCCATGGGGAGACCCCAAGAAACTTTTCGATGGCGCGGCGGGAAGGGCTAACTAGGTGCGGGACAAGCAAACTTAATTCGTGAAAGCGCGTAGCGTACTCGCGCGCTTCGCCACTGTACTGTTTCAAGTTCCAAAATTCCTCCTCAAGGCGCTTTACTTCGTTGGGAGAGCAGAATTCTCGAGTCAAAAGATCCTTGAATTCCTCCCAGAGCATGCTAGAAGCAGTCTCTCCGCCACGCGCGTGAGCTACTCCATTCCACCATGTAAGCGCCCTTGATTCCAGGACACTTGAGGCGTATAAGGTTCGTCGGTCTGGAGGGCAATGGGTATGGAGGAAGGTGTTCTCAATTTTCTCGAGCCATTGGAGCATTACGGTGGCTCCTTCGAGCCCTGTGAATTTCGGAGGGTTACCCGCATTAAAGGACTTAATATTGTATCCGGAGGGGTTGGTATTATTTTGATTTAAGGCTTGGGCTATTGCGGCGGCCATTTCCTGGGAACGACGCTGCATACGTCTGCGTGAGGCTTCTCTCCTCTGATGACGGCGAGCTGATAGCGGAGGCATTCTATAAAAGTTTTAGTTTTTGTTAATATTTTGGTATGGGAAATCGTTTTAGCGCAAAGTATATCATTGTAAAGCTTGTTTCGCGGAGTTAAATGCTATAAAATTTTGAAGTAAAATATGAATTTAAATGCAAACTTAATACAGGTAATGAATTCGAATTGAAAATCGACAATCCATGCATCACCATGACTTTTCAAATCTTCAATTTAAAATATACGAGTAAATGAGTATTGGAGGTTGACAATTCATGTATCACCATGACTTTTCAACTCTTCAATTTAAAATATACGAGTAAATGAGCATTGAAGGTTAACAATTCATGTATCACCATGACTTTTCAAATCTTCAATTTTAGAACATAAAGTTAATGGGGATTGAAAATCAACTATTCATGTATCACCATGACTTTTCGGATTTTCAATTTTAAGTCCCAACAACAAACGAATGTGTAAGTAAAGAAACGAATTGAAATTTAACAATAAAAATCGACAGATCGCGGATAAAACATGAAATCATGTGCTGCGTATGCGCAAGCATATTTTATAAATATCGAGTAATTAACAATTAGCGCGCAATCATGAGATTTTTCTCATGCGCGAGAAGGGACTCTTAGGTATTCTAGGTCGTTACGTCTAACCACCTAATCCTAAAGTCACGGAGCTCTGATACCAATCTGTAACACCCCGACCGATGGCGGATTATACATCGGGGCGCTACCAATTGTTTCATTACTCGTGACACTATTTGGGTGTCAATATTTAATAAATACATTTCATTGCGCATGCGCATAACACACCATAAAGTAACATAAATCACATATCATAACTCATAATATTCAAATACATAAATTTGTCTTGTTATATTTTAAACTAGGTCCAAAGTAAAAGAAAACATCCTACGTGTCCTCGAGTTTCCAACAGCTACAGCAAACCTGAACATGTGTTAAAATAAAACGTCAACACTTGCGTGTCGGTGAGAAATCAAGTTTAATAGATATAAATAGATAATAACAAAGCACTGCGCGCAACATGTGTATAACTGGTGTTCAACATAGTGTGTAAACAGATTGTGATCAAGCCTAAATAGATCATAGCTCATAGTTCATAGCGTGCTCCAAATCGAGCAAAAACAAATCATCATTCGTGTATGTGCAAACAAATCAAGAAAATCGTAACGATAGGTCTCCCGTGTTCATCTAATGGATCCATGAAAACTTCGGAATAGGCCGATCAAAGCGGTTAATGATCCACACATACAAATATACAGCACTAGTAAACGTCCATAACACATGGGTTTTGCGCACAAAATTTCATAAACAAGTTTAAGACTCAAGTTGTACGAACACATGAACATCCCAAAACGTTAAAAATAAAAGGGGATTAGGTACGAGATTACTCACCTGAAAAAGGTGCGTTGGAAGATAACGTAAGAACCAACTTTTAAACAAGCGAAAGTTAACCTATAAATAAGAGGTTATTGGTTTAACGATTGGTTTTTATGCCTTGAATATATGCAAGTCACTTAAACAAATTATTTAAAAAGAAAATTATATATTATAAATTTACCGAGATTTGTGGGCAGAAAAGAAGAGAAGACGGATAGCAAAGAGGGGAGTGGAGGCGTCGCTGAGGATCTTCGGCAGAGAGTAAGGGAGAAAGATTTTGGGGAGTGTTTAAGTGTTTGAGTGTAGTGTTTAATTATCCACAAAATTAGTTTTATTTATAGGAAAACCCTAGGGAACACATCCCTTGAATTGGGGAAAAAGATCTTATCAAATCAAGGCAAAAGATATCAAAAGCAAAAGATATGGTGGCAGCTGCAGGGGATGGGGAAGGCTGACAGGTTACTGTTCAAGACATGGAAAAGAAGATTTTAAAAGATTATGTCAGTTACTTTTTCTGACAACCAAGAGGGTTGGTAAGCAAGCTGCGCCGAAAGTGACTTTTCGGACAGATGTCAGATCTGGCCTACTGTGCCCATACCTTGGCAGGTATAGCACAGAAGATAAGATATTTCAAAAGCATACAGGCTGGCTTAAACTGGAGAAAAGACTTAAGTGTCTAGCGTGAGAAGGCTTGAGTGCGCGAGGGCGAAGGCAGACAGAACAATACTTAGGGCGCCGCGGGAAGAACTACAATCCTTAGCGCGCCGCGGGAAGAACTACAATCCTTAGCGCGCCGCGGGAAGAACTACAATCCTTAGCGCGCCGCGGGAAGAACTACAATCCTTAGCGCGCCGCGGGAAGAACTACAATCCTTAGCGCGCCGCGGGAAGAACTACAGTCCTTAGCACGCCGCGGGAACAGTTCGTCTCGCGTATCGCAGGAACAGCTGGTCTTCACGCAGGCTTCCTTGTAAGGAGTCTGGCGCGTGGAGCTGCGCAGACATCCTTAGGCGGGAAGAACCAAAGGACAAGCAAAGAGTTAAGAGAAAAAGGGGTTCAAGGCTTAAGGGTTAAGCAGAGGGGCGGGACGGCGACAAGAGAGAAAAAGGGGCGGGACGGCGACAAGAGAGAAAAAGGGGCGGGACGGCGGAAAGGAATTATTATTATTATTATTAGTAATATATATATAAAGATTATAATCAAATTTTAAATCCTAAAAACGGATCCGAAAACGGGTACCTGGGTCGGGTCGGATTTGGGAAGTTGCCACACTGCCTACCCACCAACCATCAGCATGGCACGTGCGTAGCCCACAGTTGGTAGAACAGGAATACTATTCAGCCGGCTGTACCTGCTTGGAAACCTACCTTCGGCTATAAATACTCCAACACCTTGGAACGGTATCACATCTTATGATCTTATATCTTCATATATTATCTGATATCTGCTCTAGTCATTTCTCTTAATATACACTTATATCCAAGAGCAATCTAGTCTGATTCTCACGCCGGAGGGTGGTCACAAGGAGGTACCCCCCTTCTCAGTGACGAGCTCACGGTGTCTGTTTTGAAGGTCATCAGAAGAATAACCATCTTGCCGGACCTAACCCTCGTGGGAAACATCTATTTAACCCCCAGATTATCCATAATCTGCCCGGGGTCTCATAGTTTTTCTTCAATTACCCATGAAATTAGAGTGAGGTGTAACGAAAGAATATAAAATCTGAGATAGTAAAGTTAGTAGGTATGCTAAAAGAAAGTTTAATGAACCAAACAGTTTGGTTTATGGTTTTGAATTGGCATAGGTATTTACTTTCTAATGTATATAACTTATTAAAAATTAAGATTAAAAGTAATTTTTTTTGTTTTTCACGTACATGTATCTAACAATTAGAGTGTGCATAAGAATTTTCATTAGAAAGTGTATGCATTCTAATGAACATTTTAATGTGTTTTGTTTTTCAGTTTTCTTTAAAAGGTACAACGATGGATTTTACTGGATTTTTAAAATCTAACGGTATGATCCCGTGTAAAAAAAAGGCTCAAAGTGTCCAAACTGCATGTATTTTATAAGTTCGGTTTAAGCTATTAAAAGAAACCCTAATTATCAGATCGGTCAATAAATCTTGTTAAAGTCTCATTCCTTACACCATATCGTAATCATCAGCGGGGACTAAGTGTGGTGGTTGCAAGAGGAGGGGGGATGCCGTCTCAGACGGCGCCAAGACAATTGCCCTCTTCAGCGCTAAAAGGAGGGGAGGATGGAGGCGTCAAAGGGGGATCCACCGCCACACCCAATTATATGGAGCCAAGGTGGAGGTTTTGAGGGTACCAAAGGGAAACTTAACACGCGTTCTAAGTGCACGTTACATTTTAAGTTATTCCACAACAAATTAATAAGAGTGTATAGATATTGGTTGGATCAATTATTTATTTTAAAACAAAACTAAATGTTTAATGTTAGTAAAAAACAATTCATCTCATAATGTTTGTACCAAGATTCGATGTTCAGAAAATATAATTTGATTCTCTTGCAAACGAAACCATTTTTTCCCCAGCGTCAACAATATTTCAACCTGTATCTTTTGGTTGTACACTTTCCTTATATGTCCAAAATTTTGAATCAACTCATATTATCACAATGTTAAATATCATAAAGTGTATTTTTGTAGGATAACTTTTTAACTTTTGTATATATTAACCTCAAAATATTTTTATGGATATGGTTAGAAGAAGTTTAGAGTCAGGTTAACGTACAATAATCCTTAACGTACACGAATCACACTCAAGCAAAAGCAAAACGCTCAAAGGCAAAAACAAAACGCTCAAAGCCAAAATACAAAAAACACTCAAGAAAATCGTAATACGCTCAAAACGGGTTTCGTGAAGTAAAAAATTGATCGACTAACGATCCAAATATGTTTTTTTTCGGTGAATCGATGATTAATTTGGTATGTATTGATGATTCCGAGATGTTGGGATGTGATTCATGGCTCAATTTCGTGAATATATGTATATTTGTACGTTAAGGATTATTGTATTCTATCATTTATCTAGAAGTGTAAATGAGTCAAATAGTCAATCACCCGTAAACTATTAAAGATTGATCTGTTAAAAATTTGAAACAAGCAGTTTAAACGAACTTGAGACTAAACTCGAGTGTAAATTGAAACTTATAGAATAAAAGAGTCCATGACAAACTTATTTAAAAGTTTTTTTTTAACACACTATACCCGAGCGCCACCTAAAACTTAGAACGAGCTGAGTTTAAGCCATAGTCACATGGATCGCAGTACGTTCCGGTACACGGTACGAAACGTGGTACGCGGTTCGTGCCTTTCTAAAATTCGGTACGAGGGAGGGTAGGTTCATTTGGAACGCCAATTCAGGACGGTGTACCATATAGTCCGGTACGCCGTACCATATACAAAACCGAATATTCATAATCATAACTCATAAGTTAAATTTATAATCAAAACAAAAAATTCATAATCATATTCATAACTAAAAAGTTTATAATCAAAACATTTACATTCTCGGTCTATAATATTTAACCATCCATAAATATTAAAAAAATCTTTTATTTTTGTAGATAATATTGAGTTATTGATGGCTAATAATTGAGATAAATAAGGAGATCTCAATTGTTTTTTTTTTAAATTGAAATTGTCTTTTGGAATTCCGGTACGTGATTTTCTACTATCTGATACGTCGTTTTCTTTAATTGGGAAAGCGATTTTGTAAGTGAAAGTTTGATTTGTCAATCAAACAGGTACGCTTCTATTTTCCGATCCGGATCGCGTACCATTGGCGATCGGTACGCTTTTGTACCGCGATCCGGTACGAAACGGTCTGGTACGCGGATCGTGGGTGGTGTAGCGTTTCCTGTGACTATGGTTTAAGCTCTCGTAAATTGAACAAGCAAAGCTCAAGTTCAAAACACTTTGAAATCATTTGTAGCATTTGATGGTTTGTATTTGTTGGATTTGGGACCGAAATTAGGTGGTTGTAGTTTGTACTTTAATACCTTATACCTTATGTGGTGATTGATTTGATTTAATGTCGAATTCACATGCAAGGGCGCAAAATCATGTGGGTGTAGTGTGGGGATGTTTTTTAGGTTTTCCTAAGTCTATTCAGTTAACATTTAGGTTGTCTAGATTAGATTATGATTTGATGAGTTCATTGGTGGTTGTTGGGAAATAGAACAAAACATTAGTATGTCATCAACTTACATTTGGCCTTTTGATCCAATTGTGTAAGAGTGATTGTTGACGCTTGAATCTTTATGATCATAGGCTTGAAACGAAACCTGATTTAATAGGTTTTTCCCACATTTGTGGATTTCCTATTTGATGGCGTTACTGGGTGAGTAAGGCCCAGAGCGTCAGAATCTGTATGGATAATTAGCGTCCCATCTCATGAAGGCTCACTCGAGTATTAGGGGCAGTTCCAAACGCTATTAAAAAACAAAGTTTTTAAGCAACTTAGATTTATAGATTTGTATACAATTACTTTTAATGTTAATATATAACTATTAGTTAACAAATTTGTATCAAATGACTTGTAGCCCAATGGTATTAAGGTGTAAAAAAATGTCTCTCCCAAATATCGATGGTTCAAGTCCCATTGTAGGCAAACGGTGTGTTTTTGTGGGTATATAAGTTCGTCGTTAAGTAAGATTAATGGGGTTGTGATCTCCTTTAAGGAACGATTCAAAATTGAGTCCGTGATGAACAAGAGACAGGAATCGATTGAAATCGGTTCATTTAAAATCGTTATAGTATATGTTTGTTAGTGTGGCAAAGACTCCTTTCAATAAGAAAATTATTTCACCATCCCTTTCCCCACCCCCCCCCCCCCCCCCCTTCGTTCAATCTTTCTCCATTATAATCGTATGATCGGGTAACTTGTTTCAATAGTCCCTTTCCATTCAATAAATATGTTTCTAACAAATTGGTACGAAATAGCCTTTTGATATGGGTCAGAAATTCTCTACAAAATCACTTTCTCTTTAAAAGATATTCATAATAATACCTCCAAAATAAATGTGATGTAATGGGCTTATGGGCCCAGTCTAATTTGGTTCCATACGAAAAAATAAAATCTGATTGCTACCTTTTCTTTTTTGTTTGTTTGTAATTGATAATGTTTATTGGTTAAACAATGACCCGTCAAGTGGGTTTTGAGTCTTTTGACAATGAGGTATGGGTCGTCTGAAGAAACACTAATTGACCCCGGGCAGATTACGGATAATCTGGGGGTTTAATAGATGTTTCTCACGAGGGTTAGTTCCGGCAAAGATGGTTGTTCTGATGACCTGCAAAACAGACACCGTGAGCTCGTCACTGAGAAGGGGGGTACCTCCTTGTGACCACCCTCCGGCGTGAGAATCAGACTAGATTGCTCTTGAATATAAGTGTATATTAAGAGAAATGACTAGAGCAGATATCAGATAATATATGGAGATATAAGATGATGATACCGTTCCAAGGTGTTGGAGTATTTATAGCCGAAGGTAGGTTTCCAAACAGGTACAGCCGGCTGAATAGTATTCCTGTTCTACCAACTGTGGGCTACGCACGTGCCATGCTGATGGTTGGTGGGTAGGCAGCGGCTGATAGTGACCAGGCCGGCTCTGTACTATTCCTTTTCCACCAACTGCAGGCTATGGACGTGCCCCGACAGGGGTTGGTGAGTAGGCAGCGGCTGATAGTGACTTTAAGTACTAGAGCGTGTTGCCCGTCGTACTGTTGTCAGTGAGCTGTCGCAGCTTTGGTCAGATCTTTTGTCCGTACCTTGGCAGGTACAGTACAAAAGATCCTCCAGTATCGTACGGACTGGCTCATTTGGGCGGGAGTATTCCCGGCTTTGGGCGGGAGTATTCCCGGCTTTGGGCGGGAGTGTTCCCGGCTTGCTCATTCCTTCTTCAGGTGACATTACTGAATTATTTTGAGAGTTAGTGCCTTGTGCGTGTAGCCTTGCTGTGCGGGTAGCCTTCCCTGATGGCTAGTATCCGTAGCTGCGGGAATAGGCGGAGTACGTCGACCATTGGGAGGCGTTTCCTGCGGGAGCAGCTTGCGTACTGCGCGTAAGGACGTCGCGTCTCTGAGCATGGTGGGTCATGCGGATCCAGTTGGTCTTTGCGCAGACGTCCCTCTAAGGTGAGTCTTGTGGGTCCAGCCGCGCAGACGTCCCTCTGAGGTGAGTCTTGCGGGTCCAACTGGGCTCTGCTGGGACCTATCTCTTCAAGTCCCCCCAGTCCAATGTTCTTCTCATGAATTGTTAGTAAGTGAGGTGAACTTTTGGACTTAAGCAAAGGGGTTTTGAAAAGGGTTTAGTTTTAAGGTTCTCCGCGGGGATTCTTCCCGCGGGTTTCCTAATGTCACGTGCAGAATTTCCCACTGTTCTGCTTGATCTTTGGGTATGATGCGGGTAGGTGTGTAACCTCCTCGCAAGTCGGGAGCGTTGAGTTTCACTTGTGTGGATTCTCCACGGGGTTTTGGTAGTTTTAAACATAGTGATCAATTATGTTAAACAACCAATTCCATCTTGGAGCTTCCAACAATCTGGTTCTCAACGTTCCCGCTATGCGGGGATGTTATATCCCTTTCCGCAAGCATGGCCCAGAAGATCATTCTTGGTTTCAATTCCCTGCGGAGTGCTAAGTATGTGAAGGGTTTCGCCTTAACACTGTACCCGCACTCGTCTTATAGTTACTTTACTTCCAAGGTATTCCTGGCTTCAATTCCCTGCGGGTGCTTAGTATGTGAAGGGTTTTGCCTTGACACTGTACCCGCACCCGTCTTATAGTTACTTGGTTGCCGAGGTATTCTTGGCTTCAATTCCCTGCGGGTGCAAAGTATGTGAAGGGTTTTGCCTTGACACTGTACCCGCACCCGTCTTATAGTTACTTGGTTGCCGAGGTAAGGGGTATAGTCCCGCTTACTTTGAATCTTTTTGAAATTCGAAGAGTTGGTGAAAGGATAAGAACAGTCTGAAGGGACGTCAGCGTGGTCTGACGGTTTCTTCTGACAGTTTCAGGACGTGCATGAAGTTATGGCGACGTGACAGTATATGGTCATTCCAGACGCTTTTTCAGGCGCGTGGGCGCGAGTTTTCGGGCGCGTGGCCGCGAAGTTTACGGCGCGCGTCCTGTCGACAGTTGTTGCCAGCTTGCTTTTTCCACGTGTTATAGTTTCATTGCACCTGCGTTTTCCTCTCTCTTCCGCATTAAATTCATCGCATTCATTGCGATGAGTATATAAAGGGAGGAGAGGATGCATCTTAACTCACAGTTTCACTTCTCTCTTCTTCTGCTAAACGATTTCCGGCGAATACTCTAACTTTTTCTGTCGAGCATTCTCCTGAAATCGTTCTTCTTTACATCCAAAACATGTCTTCTACTCATGATCCTGAGGTTACTGTCGAGGAGTCCAATGTATACCTCGAGAATCCTTCGTCCACGTCGGACAAGGATGACAAGAGTACTGCTGGTGAGTGCCAGTGTGCTCTTTCCTTCGACGCTTATCAGTACATGGTCAGGAAGTTCATGCTCGAGCCTTTCGAGCCTGAGTTTCCTGGGCTCATCAGACGGTGTACGATGCCCCCAAAGGCAAGATAGGGGTATATGCTGCGTTCTTCGTCTATGGGAATCTCAGGTTCCCATTGACGAAGTTTGTATACCGTGTTTTGGAAAGACACGGTGTGCACCTGACGGAGGTACATCCAATGGCGATCGCCAAGATCCGTCATTTTGAATGGGTGTGCCTCATTCTTGGTGTGGAGCCCCACGTCGACCGCCTGATGACCTTCTACTCCTGGAGGTGCATCCAAGGCTGGTACACCTTGGTCACCCGGATTAAGGGTTTGAAGATCTGTGCTACCGAGCGCAGTCTTCGGTCTTGGAAGCAGGAGTTCTTCTACATCTCTGCCCGTGTCGTCCCTATTGCGATGACATTCAAGAACGGGAGAGCATTCCCCAGCCTTCACGCCTCCAACTACCAGGAGGCGGAATGGTTTGCCAAGATCTCCCGGATCCAGACTCCGGTTTACCGCTTCGCGGAGTCTGGGATGGTGATGCTCGGTATGAGCCGGGTGTGGAAAGATGCTGAGGCGGAGGCGCCACAAATTCCATCGTCCTTGAATACAGTTTGAACTCTATCCCTTACGGTATGCTCCGTCTTCTTTGCTGATTTAGGGTTTTTCTTCTAACTGTTTCTCTTTTTATTTCAGAGGGGAATGACTTACAATCCCTCCTGCATCCGCGGGAGGCTGGTGGTCCCGCTCGGCTGGGTACTCGTGCTCTTGATGAGAACGAGTTGCCCATCCTTGAGCAGACGGCGGATCGGTTTGTGGAGGCCTACCCGCCAGGCCACGAGATACTGAGCGCCACGCGGCCAGGTAAAAGATTATTTAACCCTCGCCCTCTCAATGCTCAAACCTCTGCTGGAATTCCTCTAATTTTGTCATCTTCTGATGAG
>NW_027503908.1:0-31289 GCF_021521415.1 Bidens hawaiensis
ACCTTAGTCTTTGTAAATTTAGTTTTTGTAATACATGTTAAATATTCACTAACCTATATTAAAAAATTCAACAAAGTAATTTAAAAGTTAATTTAGTAATACATGTTCAAGCTAATTAATATAGTCTATAGTCTATCTTATATAAAAAAATCTTTTATATAACTAACTTTTGATTATTTTGTTAAAGTTAACACAAGTAGTACATGATCAAACAGTTTAGAGTTTCTAATTAGTTTATTTTCTAACTTTTAGATTTCTAAAATGTTACTCATTATTAAACATGTTATTCTGTTAATTGTATATTTAATTCGGATGCTATTGGTTTATTATATTTTCAGGTGGTGAAGCAAATTATGAGTTTCTTTTGGTAGAATGTTTGAAGAAGTTGATGGTGGTTTTAATATGAAAGAACATGTTTATGTCTTTTGTTGATCGTTTTTTGGTTGTTCGATATACATTAACTTATTGTAATTTTTAATATCTAGACAATGTAAATGGTTAACTTTTTGGTCTGAAAGTTTAAAAAAGTTTTGTGTTGCTTGAATTTGTTATTTAAATTTATTATATTTGTTGATATGTTTTTTCACCCGATTGTAACATGGGCTATACCCTAGTTTATATTAAATACAAGTGGGTCATTGTGACATTGTCATTGATCACATGCTTACCAAATAGCATAACAACAAGAGATAAAAACAACTACTACATTTATAAATCAAAAGGATGCTTCCGGTCTAAGGTATATTTAAACTCCATTTAGCATTTTCTAATTATATACAAAAAATATTATTTATGCATTTGTGTCCGGGTACCATTTATTTGAACTTCGTCTTGATAACATGTGCTGTTTATAGTTATTTAAGTATAAGACATACATATTTTGATATGTTCTTCACAAAAATTTTAGACAATTTTCATGATAAAACCCAATAATCGACTTCAACAAAAACAACATTACCTCAAACGCCATTTTAACAAATTAATTTAAACAATTGTTCAATCAAACAATGTGTAGAACTTCATGATTAATCATTGTTTCAAGTGATTTCTTCATCAATACAATGAACGCAAATAACACAATGAACATGGCAAATTTGTTAACTTATCCATTGATTTATTCAATAATTTTTCCATAATTTTTTTATTGGTTCAGTTGAAGTGAAGATATCCATAAAGAAAGATGGGAGGTGGAGTCGAGTTCCACGACGTTATTAAAGGCTCAGTTATTTGCTCAAAACATGAGCTACATATATGTAACTCGTTATTCGTTAAGCCACACATATATAACATATTCAATCTACCTATATGTAAGTCATAATTTTAAATATATGTAGACATACATGAGCTATA
Source organism: Bidens hawaiensis (assembly GCF_021521415.1). Lineage (NCBI taxonomy): Eukaryota > Viridiplantae > Streptophyta > Magnoliopsida > Asterales > Asteraceae > Bidens > Bidens hawaiensis. Next base: position 1,351 of record NW_027503908.1, read on the forward strand.
TGTATATCTTATTATTCATTTCAATTTCATATATATTATTCCTCTAAACATGTATATTTTCATGTTGATTTTGTTATGGTTACATATATGTAATCTACTAGTTTACATATATGTAAATGATTGTGTACACAGTTCTGTAAATCAATTGGTGTTCATGTGTTTTGAGACTCTAGTAGTCGACCTTCAAGTTTTTCTTCCTCCATAATTTTCTTTTGATAAAAATGGTGTGTGATTTTGGAGAGTTGATTTTGTTAAAGAAAAATGTATGTAATATAAGATAGGAGAGAAAATGAAATTATTTAGGAGATCTATTATGATGATGCAAAATACTACAAAATCAATTTACCCAATATACCCCTAACCCTTCTAACTAAAACCACTAACATCCATAAATTTATGAAAATTGACCATTAATTGGTTCAACATTTAAGTAATCAAGATCAATAGTTGCATTTGGTTTTCTTAAAAAAACTTGTTTAATCATGTGTAGTTTCTTAGCAAGAAACTAAAAACCAATATTTGATAAAACCATTTCAATAGACGTAAAAGTGTATACACTAATAAGGTGTTATAATATTTGGCCCATTATAGTGATCATTCTTTTTTGCTTTGACCACAAGTCACAGATTGATTATGTCATTCTAAGAGCACTTACATTGAATTCTTTATGTACATAGAGAAAACTCACATTAATCTTTAGAATTTGTTGATCTTTTAAAAGTATGTTGTATCTCGTTGTTTATATTTATCTTTATTTAATTAAATGATATTTATAACTATTATTTTTTAATTATATTCTCTCTATCTTTTACTCACAAATATAAAGTTTATGAGATACGAAACAACTAATGACTATGCATAGGAATAAGAGTCAGAGTCCTAAATATTTTTATTTTATAAAATCAGATAGAACGGAATTATACGTCAAAAAACAGAAATTTTTTCTTAAATCATAGAAATAAGTTAATACGGAAGTCGATGTAGATACTCTAAAAAGCCTATACTCAAAACAGGTTAAACTGTGAAATTCTTAATAAAACTTAAACGAGCGTATAAAACCATTTCTTATAAAATCAATAATTATCTCCATATACTCACTGGAGATAATCAGAGATATGTAAAACGAGATCGCGAATGAGGCATCAAGCGGCGGCAGTCGATGATATGTAGCAGCGATTAAGGTACAAATTTGTTCAACAGATTTTTCCGGGCAGTTCCCTTTTATCAATTGCTAAAAATCAGCCATGCTTAAAACTGTTGATGGGCCCACGAATTCTCGTCCGTCAGACGTTTGCAGAACCAAACTCGTTCAACAGACTTTAGAGCTACAACGGTGATTGTCCACTTGTTCCTAGTCTGCCCCTTGCCACATCCCCGTTGTGGATGCTCTTAGTGTTTTTTGATTGAATTAAACATACTATGGATCTAGACGCCTTCATGCAACTTCACGATGATAACGAAGAAGATGTTGATAATGATAATTCCCACCACCGCATCGATGAACTTCTCCTCCTCATCGACGACTCTGACGGCTCTTCTTCTCTTCTTCTTCTTCTTCTCCGAGAAGCAATAATAATAATAATAATAATAATAATAATAATAATAATAATAATCCAACAGTTGATTCTTCTTCTCCTCCTCATCGATTGACAAGTGATGATAGTTTTTGTGTCCACTAGTCAATTACCTCGCTTCTTCAGGTCAAATGCTAATAAGCCTGGGGGCAGCACTCGCAGCCAGCTGCTGCAGCTTCTCGCTTGATTCCAACTCCACATGCTGCCAGCCTATTAGGGACAAATCATCCACTCTTAATACTTGCTCAGCATTCACTTGAAATCATCGATGATGCAAAACAAGAGCTTAAAATCGATGATCCTTCAGATACCCAACACACTGGGGAAGAACCCGTTACTAACAACAATCTCGATGCTCAATTTGCAACAACAAATGCCTCTGAGGTAGACATTGATCTTCATTTCAGAGACGACACAGAGATCAGCAGCTCTCCTTTGAGTACGGGTGGTCAGTTCCAGATGACGAGCAGTATTGAGGACGACGACGACTCCGGCACCCTATCATTACCTTACAGTCCATTGAAATGGATGCGCTTAAGGAGGAGGAGGACGAGGGATTTCGAAATCCACGAGAACTCCAACCAGAAGCTGATGACAATCCAAAACAAACTCATAACCCCCTTCAGTTTGCTGAGGAACTTGAAAAGAAGCATGCGTTTACGGCTCTGCACTGGGAAGAGGGCGTGCCGCTGCTCAACCAATGAAGCTTGAGGGTGTGAACACGGGATCAACGGTGTTGGCTTATTTCAGTACTAGCACCGATAACACCATTACCAGGACAATATCCTCTCCGTCATTCAGGCGAGACCATGGAACTCCACAATCCCTAGCAGTTCATCTTAACTACATTGCACTCGGAATGTCTAGAGGGTTAATCGTTGTCGTTCCCTGCAAATACTCTCCACATTATGCTGATAACATGGATGCTAAGGTTCCAATTACACGACTCTCATTAATAGTATTAGTCTATTAGATGCTGTTATGATTTGTTTTATTCTTCTAACTAGTCTTTAAGTTAAAATATATATATATGTATATATATATATATATATATATATATATGCTTTTCTTTCAGATGTTAATGCTTGGATTACAAGGCGATAGGTCCTATGCCCCGGTCACATCCATGTCCTGTTAATCATCAAGGAGACCTACTTTTCGCAGGATATGCTGATGGGAATTATACTGTTTGGGATGTCCAAAGGGTCCTCTGGCTGCAAAAATTGTTACCGAACATAAAGCTCCAGTAGTTCACATGCTATATCTGGGGATGGATTCTCAAGTGACTCGTCAGGCCCACATGGTTAGCGGTGATAGTAAAGGAGTTGTTAAGTTGATTCGCTTTTTCTCCATTTTCATGGCTTAGTAGGTTCTCTACATCTAAACCCTCGGAAAAACTCTACCTCTTTTTGTGGTTCTTGTTCATACGTGCATCACATCTAACCTTAATTTTTTTAAGTAGACTCCTTCTTGATGAATCAACAAGCACAGTTGTATGCGCGTCGCCCCTAGTGCCGGAGGAAAGTTTTGAAAGTTATTCCACAAGCACTGCCATTGGTACGAGTGGCACTGAAAGTACGACGGGAGGTGATTTGACTTCCACTGAAGAAGGTGTTGTCATATTTTGTCACTCATCAGTCTGCTCTCGTGGTATGGAATTCTTTGAAGACTAGACGCTTATGCATAAATTATCTTATTAGCTTTGTTACTATGGCCCTAATATGTTCTTGTACAATGCCTTCACATTGTTTTGTAGGCCAAAGTCATTTCTAACAAACCAGAAGTCTACGCTCAGCTTCCCAAGCCTGATGGTGTGACATCTGCCCCGATCCGACCCGACCCAGGTACCCGTTTCTCTGACCCGATCTCTTTCTTTTATGATTTAGTATTTATTTATACTTATATTTTACTTTTAATAATAATAATGTATTTTCCTTCCCGCCTCTTTCTCTCTCTTTCTTTCCGGCCGTCCCGTCCCTCTCCTTCTCTCTTTCCGCCTTCTTTTCCCTCTTGTCGCCGTCCCGCCCTTACGCCCTTGTTTCCCTCTTTTTCTTCTAACTCTTTGCTTGTCCTTTGTTCCTTCTCCGCCTAAGGTTGTCTGCGCAGCTCCACGCGCCAGACTCCCTTACAAGGAATCCTGCGTTAGAAGACCACCTGTTTCAGCGATTCGCGAGACGAACTCTTCTCGCAGCGCGCTTAGGATTTGTAATTCTTCTCGCAGGCGCGCTAAGAACGGTAGTTCTTCCCGCGACGCGCTAAGGATTTGTAGTTCTTCTCGCAGGCGCGCTAAGAATCGTAGTTCATCCCCTCGACGCGCGAAGAATTATAGTTCTTCCCGCGGCGCGCTAGGAATTTTAGTTCCTCCCGCGGCGCGCTAAGCAAATGTGATTCTTCCCGCGACGCGTTAAGGTTGGTTCTGTCTGCCTTCGCGCTCGCGCACTTTTGCCTTCGCGCTCCTGCCTTCTCGCGCTAAACCCTTTGAGTTTTCTTCTGTTTAATCTAGCCGTTGCTTTGTGTGTTGTCTTATCTTTTGAGCTGTTTGACCTAATCTGCGCTTTATGTCTGAAAAGTTACTTTCGGCGCAGCGATGCGCGCCAACCCATTGGTTGGCAGATAAAGTGACTGATATAATCTTTTGGATCTGCTTTTTCCATGCTTGACCAGTACCTTTTTCTGAACCGCCCATGCCTTTTTACTGTTCCCTGACAGCTTTATCTTGCCCCCTGCAGCTGCCATATCTTTTGATATCTTTTGTTATCTTTTGTTTTGTCTTTTCTGTTTGTCTTGGAACCTTTTCCCCTTTTTCTGGATTTATGTCTCCTAGGGTTTTCCTATAAATAATAGTCTTATTTTTCTTAACACTGCACACACAAACACTTAATCTCTCCTGTTCTCCTTGCTCTCTCTGCCGCCTCCCTCTCTGCCTCCGTCTTCCTCCCTGTTCTGTCCTGCTTTTCCGGTAATATATATATATTATATATAATAATTACTTATTAATTATGCTAACTTATAATCAAGACTTAAAACAGATCGTTAAAACAATAATCTTTAATTATAGGTTAACTTGTGCTTGTTTAAAGTTGGTTCTTGCTTTATCTTACACCGCATCGTTTATCAAGTGAGTAATCTCGTACCTAATCCCTTTTTGCTTTTAATGTTTTGGGATGTTCATGTGTTCATACAAACTTAGAGTCTTAAACTTGTTTATGAACTTTAGTCGCGCAGTATCCCATGTGTTGAGGACGTTTACTTGGCTGTTTATTTGTATGTGTGTATCATTAACCGCTTTGTTCGGCCTATTCCGAAGTTTTCATGGATCCATTAGATGAACACGGGAGACCTATCGTTTACGGTTTTCTTTGTTTACACTTGCACAGATGTTTTCTCGTTTTTTGTGCTCAATTGGGAGCACGGATTGAACTATGAACTATGAGCTATGATCTATCTAGGCTTGATCACAATCTGATTGCACCCTTGTTAAACACCAGACATACACGTGTTGCGCGCAGATTTATTGTTATCTATGTATTGTATTAAACTTGATTTCTCACCAACACGCAAGTGTTTGACTTTTATTTTAACACATGTTCAGGTTTGCAGTAGCTGTTTTGGAGCTTGTGGACACATAGGACGTTTTTACTTTTGGACCTAGATTAAAATGTATCAAGACAAGTTATTGCTGTTCGAATATTTTGATTTATAATATATTGATTTATGTTGGTTTATTTATATCTTATGTATACGTTGCGCATGCGTGAATGAATATATTTATTAAATATTGACACCCAATAGTGTCACGAGTAATGAAACAATATGTGGCGCCCCGATGTATAATCCGCCTTTGGTCGGGGTGTTACAGATTGGTATCAGAGCTCGTTGACTTTAGGATAGGTGGTTAGACGTAACGGCCTAGAATACCTAAGAGTCCCTTCTCGCGCATGAGAGAAATCTCATGTTTGCGCGCTTATTGTTAATTACTCGTTATTTATGAATATGCTCGCGCTTGCGCAGTATATGATTTTATGTTTTATTCCGCGATATTTCGATTTTTGTTGAATTTCGATTTTTATTGATTTTACTTACATGTTCGTTTGTTGGATTTGAAAATCCGAAAAGTCATGGTGATACATGAACAGTTGATTTTCAATTTCCATTTACGATTATGTTCTGAGGTTGGAGACTTGAAAAGTCATGGTGATACATGAATTGTCGACCTCCAATACTCATTTCCTTGTATATTTTGTATTGAAGATTGAAAAGTCATGGTGATACGTGAATCGTCAATCCCCAATACTCGTTTGCTCGTATATTTTAAAATTGGGAATTCGGAAAGTCATGGTGATACATGAATTGTCGATTCTTGATTCGAATTTGTTACCTTTATTAAGTCTGCATTTAGGGTCATTTATTTTACTTTAACTTTTGATAGTATCTAACTCCGTGAAACCAAGCTTTTCGAGGTTAAACTTTGTGCTAAAACCAAGATATTAACTAAAATTAAAACTTTTATAGAATGCCTCCGCTATCTCGCCGATTTCAGAGAAGAGAAGCCTCGCGCATGCGTAGACAGCAACGTTCCCAGGAAATGGCCGCCGCGATAGCCCAAGCCTTGAGCCAAAACAATACCTCCAGTTATAACATTAAATCCTTCAACGCGGGTAACCCTCCGAAGTTCACAGGTCTTGAAGGAGCCACCGTGATGCTCCAATGGCTCGAGAAGATTGAAAACACTTTCCTCCACACCCAATGCCCCTCAGACAGACGAACCCTGTATGCTTCCAGTGTCCTGGAATCTAGAGCGCTTACATGGTGGAATGGAGTAGCTCATGCGCGTGGCGCAGAGGCTGCTTCTAGCATGACATGGGAGGAATTCAAGGAAATTCTGACGCGAGAATTCTGCCCTCCCAACGAAGTTAAGCGCCTGGAGGAGGAATTTTGGAATCTTAAGCAGTACAGTGGTGAAGCGCGCGAGTACGCGACGCGCTTCCACGAGCTAAGCTTACTGGTCCCTCACCTTGTTACCCCTTCCCGCCGAGCCATAGAGAAATTCCTTGGGGGTCTCCCCATGGAAATTCAAGATTCTGTATGGGCCAGAAACCCAGTTACCCTCTCTGACGCCATCGAGTTGGCCGCTGTGCTCAGCGACAACCATGTCAGAGCAGGAACCCTGTTCCTGCGGGGAGCTGAGAAGACCAAACTCACCAAGACTGCCCCTGAACCAACAGAAACCAAACCAGAACCCTCAAACCGTAACAACCTCAAGCGCAGGCGCAAAGCCTATGCGCTTACCAACCCGCCCATTGCCCAGCAACCCATCTACCAACCTCCAGTTTACGCGCCTAACCCTCTGTCAACCTACCCAACACCTCCTGTAGTCCATAACTATGCCTTAACTAATCCCGCACTCCCTGCCCTGCCACCTAAGAAACCTTACACAGGAAATCAACCCTTTTGCCCAACCTGTAGACTTCACCACCCAACCCAAACCCCGTGTCGTCAATGTAACCGATGTGGCCGCGTTGGTCACTCTGCTGAGTTCTGTAGGATCCTTCCCGCCAACCCAATTGCGCAAACACCACCAGTCTACCCGCAGAACCCACAACCAACCTACCAAAACCCACGACCCAGGTCGTGCTATAACTGCGGTGATCCCAGTCATTTCCGGAACGCGTGCCCAAGGCTACAAGTTCAGATTACGCAAGCGAATCCGGTGAACCAGATTTCGAACCAAGTGACGCGTGGACGAGCTTTTAACATAACCGCGCACCAAGCGCAAGCGAATAATGACGTAGTTAATGGTACATTTTTGCTTAACGGATTTTATGCTTCTGTACTTTTTGATACTGGCGCCGATCGAAGTTTTATCTCTCGCGCCTTCGAGCAGAAGCTTGCGCGACCGCGCGCAGCGATTTAAAAGAAAAATTTTCAGTTGAATTGGCTAACGGCGAAACTATTTTAATTAACTCTGTGATTAAAAATTGCACGCTTAACCTTAACGAAAACGATTTTCTGATCGACCTCATCCCCATGCCTCTTGGAAGCTTTGATGTTATCATTGGTATGGACTGGCTCTCGAAGAATCGCGCCGAAGTTATTTGCGCCAAGAAGTTGATTCGCATTCCTCGAGAAAATGGTGATCTTCACATCTACGGCGAAAAACCCTCCCGCGGTCTTAAGCTTATGTCTTGCGCCGAAGCCCAAAGACTCATGCGGAAGAAGTGTATTGCATTCTTAGCCCATGTGGTTAGACCTGCTGAAGAAAAGAAGAAGCTTCGCGATATCCCTGTCGTGCGTGATTTTCCTGAAGTTTTTCCTGATGATCTTCCTGGTATCCCTCCCGCTCGTGAAGTCGAGTTCCGTATTGATCTTGTCCCTGGTGCTTCCCCCGTAGCTAAATCTCCTTACCGTCTTGCGCCCGCTGAGATGCAAGAATTGGCAAGTCAACTTCAAGAGTTGACCGCTAAAGGATTCATTCGCCCTAGCTCTTCGCCCTGGGGTGCTCCGGTGTTGTTCGTTAAAAAGAAAGATGGATCGTTTCGCATGTGTATTGATTACCGCGAGTTGAACAAACTCACCATTAAAAACCGGTATCCCTTACCGCGTATTGATGACCTCTTTGATCAACTCCAAGGTGCCTCTTGTTTCTCGAAGATTGATCTCCGCTCTGGCTATCACCAGTTGCGCATCCGCGATGAAGATGTTCCGAAGACTGCTTTTCGAACTCGTTATGGCCATTTTGAATTCTTGGTCATGTCCTTCGGTTTAACCAACGCACCCGCCGTTTTCATGGATCTAATGAATCGGGTGTGTAGGCCTTTCTTGGATAAATTCGTGATTGTGTTTATCGATGATGTTCTGGTGTATTCTAAGACCAAGGCCGAGCATGAGCAACATCTCCGGTTGGTGTTGCAGAAGCTTCGAACCGAGCAGCTCTATGCTAAGCTTTCCAAGTGTGAATTCTGGTCTGATGAAGTACAGTTTCTTGGCCATGTTGTGAACAAGATGGGTATTCATGTCGACCCATCCAAAATTGAAGCAATCAAGAACTGGATTACGCCATCCTCTCCTTCTGAGATCCGCTCCTTTCTGGGCTTAGCTGGTTACTACCGGCGATTTATTTCGAACTTCTCAAAGATCGCTTTGCCTTTAACAGCTCTAACGCACAAAGGTAAACCGTATATTTGGGGCTCGAAGCAAGAAGAAGCCTTCCTATCGCTCAAGCGATTGTTGTGTGAAGCTCCTGTTCTTGCGCTACCTGAGGGTAATGAAGATTTTGTCGTGTATTGCGATGCATCCAACCAAGGTCTCGGTTGTGTTCTTATGCAACGAGGCAAGGTTATCGCTTACGCATCAAGGCAACTCAAGGTTCATGAAAAGAATTATACAACTCACGACCTCGAACTTGGTGCAGTTGTTTTTGCCTTGAAGATCTGGAGACACTACCTTTATGGCACTAAGTGTATCCTTTACACTGACCATAAAAGCCTTCAGCATATCTTTGATCAAAAAGAACTTAACATGAGACAACGCCGATGGAACGAACTCATCAGCGATTACGATTGTGAGATCCGGTATCATCCTGGTAAGGCTAATGTGGTAGCCGATGCGCTCAGCCGAAAACCCTGCCAGCTTAACTGTATTTTGCCGCGCACGCATCTTCACTTTGCGCCGATTCAAAGCAACCTTGAATCGCGTATTCGTGACGCGCAGCGCGCATCCATCAGTAATGGTAACCTTCGCGCCGAGTTAGCGTGTGGCGCGGAAGCACACTTTGTCCCTAATCTGAGTGGAATTCTCTGCTATCTTAATCGCATCTGGATTCCCTTTGATGAGAATCTTCGCGCCGATATTCTGAGTGAAGCGCACAAATCTCGGTATTCTATTCATCCTGGCGCTGATAAGATGTACAAGGATTTGCGCACTACTTATTGGTGGCCCGGTATGAAAAAGGATATTGCTGTGTTCGTAGCTAGATGCCTGACTTGTTCTAAAGTAAAAGCTGAACACCAACGCCCATCTGGTTTGCTCGAACAACCAGAAATTCCTACGTGGAAATGGGAATGTGTAGCGATGGACTTTATTACCAAGTTACCTTTGACAGCAAGCAAACATGATAGCATTTGGGTAATAGTGGATCGATTGACTAAGTCTGCTCACTTTCTGCCCATTCGTGAAAACTACCGTGTTGAGCAGCTCGCGCAGCTTTATGTCAAGGAAATTGTCTGCCGCCATGGTACTCCTTTGAGCATCATATCCGATCGCGATGGCCGTTTTATATCTCGCTTTTGGAAATCTCTCCAATCTGCGCTAGGAACTCGCTTGGACATGAGTACGGCGTATCATCCTCAGACTGACGGTCAGTCTGAGCGAACTATTCAAACTCTTGAGGATATGCTCCGATCTTGTGTTCTTGATTTTGGAGGTAATTGGGATTCGCACCTGCCTTTGATCGAGTTCTCTTATAATAACAGCTATCATTCCAGTATCGGTATGGCCCCATTTGAAGCACTTTACGGTCGTAAGTGCCGCTCCCCGATCTGTTGGAGCGAAGTGGGTGAAACTCAAATCACAGGACCCGAACTTGTTCAAGAGACAACCGATAAAATCGCCAAGATCCGTGATCATCTGCTGACTGCCCGAAGCCGACAGAAGAGTTACGCAGATCGCAGGCGAAAGCCTCTCGAATTTCAAGTTGGTGATCTTGTTCTCCTCAAAGTGTCGCCTTGGAAAGGTGTTGTCCGCTTTGGGAAGAAAGGTAAGCTTGCTCCTCGATATGTTGGACCATTTAAGATTCTCGCGCGTGTAGGAAAAGTTGCCTACAGACTTGACCTGCCGCCCGCGCTCAGTAATGTGCATCCAACGTTCCATGTATCCAATCTCAAGAAGTGTTTAGCTGACGAGAACCTTCACATTCCACTTGATGAAGTTCAAGTTGATGAAACTATGCATTTCGTTGAGAAGCCTGTTGAGATTATGGATCGCGAGGTAAAGCAAACCAAGCGCAGTCGTATCCCTATCGTGAAAGTTCGCTGGGAGTCCAAGCGCGGAGCCGAGTTTACATGGGAAAGGGAAGATCAAATGAAGATCAAGTACCCGCACCTGTTCTCTGCGCAACCTACTTCGAGATAAATTTCGGGACGAAATTTCTTAAAGTAGGGGAGACTGTGACATCTGCCCCGATCCGACCCGACCCAGGTACCCGTTTCTCTGACCCGATCTCTTTCTTTTATGATTTAGTATTTATTTATACTTATATTTTACTTTTAATAATAATAATGTATTTTCCTTCCCGCCTCTTTCTCTCTCTTTCTTTCCGCCGTCCCGTCCCTCTCCTTCTCTCTTTCCGCCTTCTTTTCCCTCTTGTCGCCGTCCCGCCCTTACGCCTTGTTTCCCTCTTTTTCTTCTAACTCTTTGCTTGTCCTTTGTTCCTTCCCGCCTAAGGTTGTCTGCGCAGCTCCACGCGCCAGACTCCCTTACAAGGAATCCTGCGTGAAGACCACCTGTTTCAGCGATTCGCGAGACGAACTCTTCTCGCAGCGCGCTTAGGATTTGTAATTCTTCTCGCAGCGCGCTAAGAACGGTAGTTCTTCCCGCGACGCGCTAAGGATTTGTAGTTCTTCTCGCAGCGCGCTAAGAATCGTAGTTCATCCCTCGACGCGCGAAGAATTATAGTTCTTCCCGCGGCGCGCTAGGAATTTTAGTTCCTCCCGCGGGGCGCTAAGAAATGTGATTCTTCCCGCGACGCGTTAAGGTTGGTTCTGTCTGCCTTCGCGCTCCCGCACTTTTGCCTTCGCGCTCCTGCCTTCTCGCGCTAAACCCTTTGAGTTTTCTTCTGTTTAATCTAGCCGTTGCTTTTGTGTTGTCTTATCTTTTGAGCTGTTGACCTAATCTGCTTTATGTCTGAAAAGTTACTTTCGGCGCAGCATGCGCGCCAACCCCATTGGTTGGCAGATAAAGTGACTGACATAATCTTTTGGGATCTGCTTTTTCCATGCTTGACCAGTACCTTTTTCTGAACCGCCCATGCCTTTTTACTGTTCCCTGACAGCTTTATCTTGCCCCCTGCAGCTGCCATATCTTTTGATATCTTTTGTTATCTTTTGTTTTGTCTTTTCTGTTTGTCTTGGAACCTTTTCCCCTTTTTCTGGATTTATGTCTCCTAGGGTTTTCCTATAAATAATAGTCTTATTTTTCTTAACACTGCACACACAAACACTTAATCTCTCCTGTTCTCCTTGCTCTCTCTGCCGCCTCCCTCTCTGCCTCCGTCTTCCTCCCTGTTCTGTCCTGCTTTTCCGGTAATATATATATATTATATATAATAATTACTTATTAATTATGCTAACTTATAATCAAGACTTAAAACAGATCGTTAAAACAATAATCTTTAATTATAGGTTAACTTGTGCTTGTTTAAAGTTGGTTCTTGCTTTATCTTACACCGCATCGTTTATCAAGTGAGTAATCTCGTACCTAATCCCTTTTTGCTTTTAATGTTTTGGGATGTTCATGTGTTCATACAAACTTAGAGTCTTAAACTTGTTTATGAACTTTAGTCGCGCAGTATCCCATGTGTTGAGGACGTTTACTTGGCTGTTTATTTGTATGTGTGTATCATTAACCGCTTTGTTCGGCCTATTCCGAAGTTTTCATGGATCCATTAGATGAACACGGGAGACCTATCGTTTACGGTTTTCTTTGTTTACACTTGCACAGATGTTTTCTCGTTTTTTGTGCTCAATTGGGAGCACGGATTGAACTATGAACTATGAGCTATGATCTATCTAGGCTTGATCACAATCTGATTGCACCCTTGTTAAACACCAGACATACACGTGTTGCGCGCAGATTTATTGTTATCTATGTATTGTATTAAACTTGATTTCTCACCAACACGCAAGTGTTTGACTTTTATTTTAACACATGTTCAGGTTTGCAGTAGCTGTTTTGGAGCTTGTGGACACATAGGACGTTTTTACTTTTGGACCTAGATTAAAATGTATCAAGACAAGTTATTGCTGTTCGAATATTTTGATTTATAATATATTGATTTATGTTGGTTTATTTATATCTTATGTATACGTTGCGCATGCGTGAATGAATATATTTATTAAATATTGACACCCAATAGTGTCACGAGTAATGAAACAATATGTGGCGCCCCGATGTATAATCCGCCTTTGGTCGGGGTGTTACAGATTGGTATCAGAGCTCGTTGACTTTAGGATAGGTGGTTAGACGTAACGGCCTAGAATACCTAAGAGTCCCTTCTCGCGCATGAGAGAAATCTCATGTTTGCGCGCTTATTGTTAATTACTCGTTATTTATGAATATGCTCGCGCTTGCGCAGTATATGATTTTATGTTTTATTCCGCGATATTTCGATTTTTGTTGAATTTCGATTTTTATTGATTTTACTTACATGTTCGTTTGTTGGATTTGAAAATCCGAAAAGTCATGGTGATACATGAACAGTTGATTTTCAATTTCCATTTACGATTATGTTCTGAGGTTGGAGACTTGAAAAGTCATGGTGATACATGAATTGTCGACCTCCAATACTCATTTCCTTGTATATTTTGTATTGAAGATTGAAAAGTCATGGTGATACGTGAATCGTCAATCCCCAATACTCGTTTGCTCGTATATTTTAAAATTGGGAATTCGGAAAGTCATGGTGATACATGAATTGTCGATTCTTGATTCGAATTTGTTACCTTTATTAAGTCTGCATTTAGGGTCATTTATTTTACTTTAACTTTTGATAGTATCTAACTCCGTGAAACCAAGCTTTTCGAGGTTAAACTTTGTGCTAAAACCAAGATATTAACTAAAATTAAAACTTTTATAGAATGCCTCCGCTATCTCGCCGATTTCAGAGAAGAGAAGCCTCGCGCATGCGTAGACAGCAACGTTCCCAGGAAATAGCCGCCGCGATAGCCCAAGCCTTGAGCCAAAACAATACCTCCAGTTATAACATTAAATCCTTCAACGCGGGTAACCCTCCGAAGTTCACAGGTCTTGAAGGAGCCACCGTGATGCTCCAATGGCTCGAGAAGATTGAAAACACTTTCCTCCACACCCAATGCCCCTCAGACAGACGAACCCTGTATGCTTCCAGTGTCCTGGAATCTAGAGCGCTTACATGGTGGAATGGAGTAGCTCATGCGCGTGGCGCAGAGGCTGCTTCTAGCATGACATGGGAGGAATTCAAGGAAATTCTGACGCGAGAATTCTGCCCTCCCAACGAAGTTAAGCGCCTGGAGGAGGAATTTTGGAATCTTAAGCAGTACAGTGGTGAAGCGCGCGAGTACGCGACGCGCTTCCACGAGCTAAGCTTACTGGTCCCTCACCTTGTTACCCCTTCCCGCCGAGCCATAGAGAAATTCCTTGGGGGTCTCCCCATGGAAATTCAAGATTCTGTATGACCCACATGCTGAAACTTTTTTGGTAATATGATAATTTTTCTTACAGAGAATGTCCAGGTAATCGATTCTGGAACCGCGCCACTGCTCGCACTTGCCTGGGATCACCAAGTACAGGTTGCAAAATTGGTGAAGTCAGAACTGAAAATACATGCAAAATGGACCCTCGAGAGTTCAGCAATAGGGGTTGCTTGGCTGGATGATCAGGTCATTGCATAGTTACAATGTGACTTTTGTTATCCATTTGAAGGAAACTATAACAGATGTTATGCTTGTTCAGATGTTGGTGGTGCTAACATCAGCTTGAAAGATATGTCTGTATGCAAATGATGGGACTTTAATTCATGACACAAGTTTCGCTGTAGATGGAGGCAGAGGAGATGATGTCATTGGACATCACACCTATTTCTCCAATGTCCTTGGCAAAGCTCATCACAATTATATAGCTGTTAGGGTGCTTCTCTGTATCTAATTGGACCTACACATCTTGTTGTTTCTCGCCTTCTTCCGTGGAAGGAACGCGTCGAAGTTTTGCGCAGAGGCGGTGACTGGATGGGTGCTTTCAACATGGCAATGGTGCTATATGATGGTCGAGCCCATGGTGTTTTTGATCTTCCTAGATCATTGGATGATGTTCGAAAAGTAATAATGCCCTACCTAGCGGAGTTGCTATTAGCATATGTGGATGAGGTCTTTTCTTATATATCAGTGGCATTAGGTAACCAACTGGAGCACTTGAAGACTGATAGTTACTCTATCACTTCAGAGCAGTACACAAGTGTTGGTGGGGTTACAGTCGAGTTCTGTGTTCACATCAAGAGAACTGACATGCTGTTTGACGAAATTTTATCCCGTTTTGAGTCTGTTCAACAAAAAGGTACATTGTATTTCTCTTAGCACATGGCCTTTTCCATGTTAATAATTTGGTTTGATTAATTAAACAAATCCTTTGTCACTAACTAACTTGGTTTTAAAATGTGCGCATAATATGCAATGCACATGGTGCGGTGATGAAAACGCATTGCTGCAGTTCAATTCTGTAACCTGTTTCTGGTTTTTGAATCACAAGTTTATTAATTTGTACCTGATTTTATAAATTCTAAGTGTGTTTTTATGCTTAATTCTGCCTCTGAATAGAATCATTCAGTTTTTATATTTCTATTAATTTTCTGTCTCACTCACCGTCCAAGGGTCTTTCCCTTTCTTTATCTCGCACCTATAGTACGAGTATAAATATTTGTTAGTCGGATACACGATCCGGCTTAAGACCTTTAGTCTTATATCTCAATCCTCGATTGAACCTTTAGTTCAATTCTTATTTACTTAAAAACCTCTTGTTTAAAAGTAAATTATAAACCTTTAGTTTATATTCAAAACCCGACGTTTCTTTTTCTCTAAGAAACGTAATCTTTTCTTTTATTATTTACGAATACTCAGTATTCAATAAATAATAAATTCATAACAAAGAATGTATACATATATACTTACACACATATATATGTTATCATTATATTCAACATTAAATACTCATTCATTTCTTTGTTATGTTTTCTTTTTCTTTTATCGAGGTATCGAGTATAACCTCGACTTAAGGCCTAAGCCTTGAATATAATATTTAATTATATTGAATTCGACATTACGCCTAACCTCAATGGCGTACCGAAATCCTAGGGACTTGAGCATCACTTCAACGCCGCTTCACTTCTCGATCATCAAACGAGCACACCAAACTTCAATACTCGTTGACACGCGTATCGAGATTCATTGCCACTTCAACAACACTGTCTTGGTGGATGAGGGTGGAGGGTTGGCAAGTATTTCGAGGAAACGTTATACACAAACAAGGTTTCGGGGCACGCTTATCGAGGCAGATCGTTAATACGAACTTGGGATTCTAGTGAGATGTTAGAGAGAAGTGAGAGGATTGAGTTTTGCTATTTATAGACATTATTTTGGACCTCATCGCGCTACGCGATAGGTCCTTGGGCAGGCCTATCGCGTATTGCGATATAGGCCAAATGACGCAGCAGTATAGACCTGCCACGTGTCGACACGTGGCAGGCGCCGCTACACGTGGCGACACATGGCGGCAGTGTTGCCACGTGGTGACACGTGGCAGCACCTAGTGCCACCGTGTGCCACGTGGCACACGTGTCACAATTTGTCAGAAGCCCTATCGCGCTACGCGATGAGGTTCTCCTCTGACTCATCGCGTAGCGCGTTGGGTCAGGAAAACCAATTTTTCATTTTTAACCCTCATGTTTGGATTTTGGCAATTTCAGTCCCTAGACTTTGAAAAGTTGATACTTTGAACTCAAAATTTTCAGGATGTTACACAAACAGTTATAAAATCTTATTTAATATTGACTCAATTATTTTTTTCTAGCATAAATCCTTAAGTGATCTTCTAACTTCAATTTACTTCACATCAAACGATAACATGTATATGCGTTGAAAATAAAGTAGTTTTGTTAACACAAGGTTAAGTGAGCAACATGTGACATCTGCCCCGATCCGACCCGACCCAGGTACCCGTTTCTCTGATCCGATCTCTTTCTTTTATGATTTAATATTTATTTATACTTATATTTTACTTTTAATAATAATAATATATTTTCCTTCCCGCCTCTTTCTCTCTCTTTCTTTCCGCCGTACCGTCCCTCTTCTTCTCTCTTTCCGCCTTCTTTTCCCTCTTGTCGCCGTCCCGCCCTTAAGCCTTAAACCCCTAACTGTCCTTTGTTCCTTCCCGCCTAAGGTTGTCTGCGCAGCTCCACGCGCCAGACTCCTTTCAAGGAAGCCTGCGTGAAGACCACCTGTTACTGCGATACGCGAGACGAACTGTCCCCGCAGCGCGCTAAGGATTTTAGTTCTTCCCGCGGCGCGCTATGGATACCGTTCTTCCCGCGACGCGCTAAGGAATATAGTTATTCTCGCGACGCGCTTAGAATTGAAGTTCTTCCCGCGGCGCGCTTAGAAATGTAGTTCTTCCCGCGACGCGTTAAGGTTGGTTCTGTCTGCCTTCGCGCTCGCGCACTCTTGACCTTCTGTGTCTGCCTTCGCGCTCGCGCACTCTTGACCTTCTGTGTCTGCCTTCGCGCTCAAGCTTTCTCGCGCTATGTCTTGAGTCTTTTCTTCTGTTTAATCCAGCCGTTTACTTTTGTGTTGTCTTATCTTCTGTGCTGTTGACCTGACCTATCTTATGTCTGAAAAGCCACTTTTGGCGCAGCATGCGCACCAACCCCATTGGTTGACAGAAAAAGTGACTGACATTTTCTTTTGAGATCTGCTTTTCCATGCTTGACCAGTACCTTTATCTGACCCGCCCATGCCTGTTTACTGTTACCTGTCAGCTTTTCCTTTGCCCCCTGCAGCTGCCATATCTTTTGATATCTTTTGCTTTTGGAATCTTTTACTTTTTGGAGATCTTTTCCCCTTTTCTAGGGATTGTGTTCCCTAGGGTTTCCCTATAAATAATAATGTTAATTTCCTAACACTACACACACAAAGCACTTAAACTCTCCTGTTCTCTCTTGCTCCTTGCCGTTGTTCTTCCTCTGCCGTCTCCTCTCTCTTTGCCTTCGTCTTCTATCCTGTTCTGCCCTGCTTTTCCGGTAATATATATATTATATATAATAATTTACTTATTAATTATGCTAACTTATAATCAAGACTTAAAACAATAATCTTATTTATAGGTTAACTTGTGCTTGTTTAAAGTTGGTTCTTGCTTTATCTTACACCGCATCGTTTATCAAGTGAGTTATCTCGTACCTAATCCCTTTTTATTTTAATGTTTTGGGATGTTCATGTGTTCGTACAAACTTAGAGTCTTAATCTGTTTATGAACTTTAGTCGCGCAGTATCCCATGTGTTGAGGACGTAGACTTGGCTGTTTATTTGTATGTGTGGATCATTAACCGTCTTGTCGGTCTATTCCGCAGTTCTCATGGTACCATTAGATGAACACGGGAGAACTATCGTTTATGATTTTCTCTTTTGTTTACACTTGCACAGTCTTTCTTGTTTGTGAGCTCAATCGTGAGCACTAGCAGTCTATGAGTATGAATCTTAGAGTTGGTCCCGATCGGATTACACCCTTGTTGAAAACCAGACATACACATGTTGCGCGCAGATTTATTGTTATCTATGTATCGTATTAAACTTGATTTCTCACCAACACGCAAGTGTTTGACGTTTATTTTAACACATGTTCAGGTTTGCAGTAGCTGTTTTGGAGCTCGAGGACACGTAGGAAGTTTTCTTTATTTTGGACCTAGATTTAAAATGTATCAAGACAAGTTATTGCTGTTCGAATATTATGATTTATAATATATTGATTTATGATGATTTATGTTATCTTATGTTTACTTTGCGCGTGCGCGAATGAATGTATTTATTAAATATTGACACCCAATAGTGTCACGAGTAATGAAACAATATGTGGCGCCCCGATGTATAATCCGCCTTTGGTCGGGGTGTTACACAACACACCAGTTTAAAATATACATATAGTATAATATAAAAATAAGTAGTGCAACAAGTCATATGAGAATAACAAATTAACCAAATGAGCAAGTATAACTGAGATGTCGAGAAGCACAAAGGCTATAACGACTGGCGTATGATCATACTAAACTGAGATTATGTTGGACCTCTTTGAATGCGGAAACATACAAAGCAAATAAGCACATAAACAAGTAAGGTATAAGTTGTTAACACATAAGACAATAGTTGCAGTTTTGAGATTAAGTATATATGAGAAATATAATTTACGCATATATTCCCAAAACGTGAGAAAACGAGTAAAATAGGTGAATGTGGTACTCACCTGATCAAATAAGCAAAGCGGAATGAATACGACAAGAAAGCGATAAACCACGCTTGACGAGGTATATCAACAAAACGAATTTCCTAAGTAATAATAATTACGAAAACTAAATAAGAATTCAACAACAAAACTAAAACTAGATAGAGCTTCGGGAATTGATGATGATCGGGTGAAATCTTACACAAGTTATTTATCACTTTAATTTGTCAAGTTCATTATCTAATATCTTTAACTATGATAAATTACATTAATAAATAAAATACTTAACTTAATAGCTAGTTATAATTTTCAAATCGATTATATAAAGAGATTGTTTTAAGAATATTTATTTTAAACCAAAATACCTTTAATATATATATCTTTATTATTAAATACGATTTCTTATTAAACAATTTTGTAAATAATAAATAATAATAATGTTATATAAAATATAAATCCTTTTATAAAAATATTTAGACTTTATTTTTAATACGTGAATTTACGTGTTATACATACATTAAGTTAAAAACTCCTTTTCAAATAAATTAAAACATGCAACAAGCATTTAATAACAAAGTGCATACACACACACACACACACACACACACATTTATATGGTTTTAACCCGAAGCTCTGAAAAGTGACAAGTTAATATGACGGTTTTGTAATAATATTGATTTATTCATATTTATAATATATATAAAGTGTTTTAAAGAGTTAATTTAACTATTTAATCATGAAAATTGATTTAAACAAAAATAACCCAAAAACAGGCTGGGAGAGACTCGAACCTGCGGCCCCAGCTCGTCCAGTGCCTTTAGCATGACACACGAACCAACTAAGTTACCCATCAATTCGTTTATAACATGAGAATCAAATGTTTTAAACAGAAATAAAATCACCCAAATCAAACATAAACCTTAACAAACCCAATTGATTAATCGTGTATCAATTAACTAGATTAATCATAGGGTTTTTGATCAACACTAAATCGCGATCAAAACCCTATAATTAGTTTACCTCGACGATGGCCAGACGGGGTTAATTGAACCCAACAGTGCCGGCGCTAAGGTGGATCAAGAACAGGTACTTCGACGATGATTTAATCAAATTAACGAATGAGGTGTTGTTTGCGCTGGTATGAGGGTGTTGTATGTACGTTTAATTGAATTATAATGCACATTATGATATAGATTGATGATTGCAAGTATAATAGGTATTACGAATCAAATTGATTGTTATAACTTAATTAAGATTGTCGGTGATGTCGTAAATGGAAGGATTAACAAGGCCTATGATTTAGTTTCCAAATTAACAACGAAAATTGTGGTTCAAGATTGTTAACGGGTCGCGGGTTGGGGTTTTGGATCACGGATACGGGTTTGGGTTTATGGGTTATTGGGTTAAAAGATTATAATATTCTAATAATACAAAAACAAATTGCAGAAAAGTCCTTATAGTTTAAATGTGGAACAAAAATAGGTTAAAGTTTAGTTTAGGGTTAAAAGTGAATAAGATCCAAACTTATTTTATATCTATTAATTAGTTATAAATAAAAAATAGAGAAAATTCCAATTTGACTCCCTGAAATATATCGTCGGGAGATGGAATAGCCCTTGAAAACGAAATTGCGCATTTGGACGTCTGTAATATTTGGGCGGGGCAATCTGTTCCCTTCCGTCAGTTGACCAAGCGTTGACCTGCTAAAAAATATTGAATTTACGTTTTTACCCCTAAGCCTTTAATTCATTTTAAAAATAATTAACCAAAACCATGTAAGTGCCGGGATTCGATCTCGAGACCTCTGGTTTAACAACCCACCAAAATTACCAGTTGAACTAAGTTAATGTTTGGTATAGCTATACAACATAAACTATATATTATCACTTTTATCATTTCATCTTCCCCAATTACAATTAGGGTTCCTAAGTTTTAATTCCAGACAATTAATCCATTCCAACTCCAAGATTTAATCAAGTTATAATAACAAGTTAACACATCTAATACCTATTATCTTAAATGAAATGTTCACCACATCCAAAATCTTCTATAAGTTCATTTGATTCATGTACATAACTACCAAAAAGTCAAATAAAAAACACAAACACACCAGAGATATCAAACCAATAATTTTCAAGAAACCGACATATATGCACTCAACGGCTGTTAATTTGAACAGAACACCATCGTCATCAGTAGCACCATCGTCAACAACTGTTAATCTTAAACACAGCCGCCATGAAACTTCATCGCCGGAAGTGGAGAGCAGTTACGGTGGTGGTGGTGGTAGTGTACGGAAGAAGGGAGGTAGGTGAGAGTGAGAGATTGGTTTAGCGTTAATCTTAAACACCGCCGTCGTCGTCGTGAAACTTCACACCGCCGCCGCTTTATCGGAATTATTGAAGCGATTGGTGGTGGGATTTGAGAGATTTGAGGGTT
Organism: Bidens hawaiensis; assembly: GCF_021521415.1. NCBI lineage: Eukaryota > Viridiplantae > Streptophyta > Magnoliopsida > Asterales > Asteraceae > Bidens > Bidens hawaiensis. The sequence continues at coordinate 22,596 of NW_027503908.1, forward strand.
TGAGTGATGAAATATAGGGCTTGAGGATTTGAGAGATTCGATTAATTGTTATGCAACTGATGATGAAGATGATGAGATTAAGAGGGATTACTTGGTGGTGAGTTTGAGGATTTGAGGTTGATGATGATAAAGAATTTTAACTGTTGATGATGATAAGGAAAATGAATTGCTGCTGTTGTTATATGAATATAACATATTAATATTATTATATGATAATATACATATTAATATTAGCATAAGGTAGTTGTTGTTGCTACGTCTATTATTATTATTATTATTATAAGAAGATTACTAAAATACCTTAATATGTTGGTATTATTACTAAAATACCAACAGTCAACTGACGGTAGGAGTCAGAAGAACCCGTCGGAGAAATATATGTGTGCAACATGCGCAATTTCGTTTTCAAGGGCTATTCCATCTCCCGACGATATATTTCAGGGAGTCAAATTGGAATTTTCTCTAAAAAAATATTAATAAAGTAATATTAAATCGAATGACGTGATAAAATTTCCCGAACATCGAGATGGGTCGGGTATTTAATAAGAATATTAATTTGAAAGAACCGAGTTGTTACAAACAAAACCATAGTTTGATAATTTATGAATTAGGTCAATTTTATTACGAGGTCAAAGTTAAAAAATTACGGCTCTTACTTGACATGAGAATTGCCAACCGGGATAATTGTCACCGCCGCCGCATCACGTGGGTTACTACTAGTACTATTATATATTTAGTATAGATTAAAAACAAAAGGTTTCGACACTCAGAAGAATCAGTATTCATCAAATGTCTAAATGTTATTGCATACCGTACAAGATGTTGAAGCTATTGTTTATTTAGATGCACATTATTGTACACATGTTTAAATTAGGGGTGCTCAAAGTCGGATATCCGGAGCTCTCGGATAGTGAATTGGATATCCGATTAAAATAATAGTTAAAAAAATCATATTTAAAAAAGATCTGAAATATAGAAATCATATTTATTAAATAAAAGAAAATAATATTTGGAAATTTGTGATAATTGGGGGTTAGGAATTGCAGATGGTTTGAAACGAAGCCTTTGTGACTGTGTCCAAACCCTCTATTCCATGGAATTCCAATCATAATAATAATAATAATAATAATAATAATAATAATAATAATAGGATTCTCTTTTCTTTTCTTTTCTTTCTTTCTTCTTTCACTCTAGATCTGAGAAGGCAGCCGATCATCGCCATTCAAACCGTCCGTCTTCAACCAAAACCACAATCAACGAAGCATGGTTAGTCTCCTTCAAATCGATTAATCAAAAACCTGGAAGTTGAAATAGATTTTCAGGAGTTCCATCGATCGATTGCTAACATTTAAGAATGTTTAAAATTGTAACATACTCAACCAAAAACCTCCGATTTCGCCGATCAAATTCCGCTTAATTTCATGTTCGTGTAAGCAATTCAATTCAATCCGATTTGATTACAGGTTTCATGTATTGAATTCGTTTCAGCTTGTTTGCAGGTTGAATAATTGAGTCGGAAGCTGATTTATGTATGACGATGGATTTGGTAACGAGTTGCAAGGTATTGTTATTATTTTGTGTGTTTTGGATGAGTTAGGGTTTTGTTATGTTATTGAATGTAAAATTGGAATTGAGTGTTTGATTTATTATGATTGAGAATATATGTTATGTTTCTGAGGTGAATTGTAATACTGTATGATTTATTTATTATTTCATTTTTGTGTTTGTTAGATGTGTACATGATGATATTGAGATGCTTGCCAACTGGACTCGGACCTCGGGCAAGCCACCCCGTTGTGGATGCTCTTAGTGTTTTTGATTGAATTAAACATACTATGGATCTAGACGCCTTCCTGCAACTTCACGATGATGACGAAGAAGATGATGATAATGATGATTCCCACCACCGCATCGATGAACTTCTCCTCCTCATCGACGACTCTGACGGCTCTTCTTCTTCTTCTTCTCCGAGAAGCAATAATAATAATAATAATCCAACAGTTGATTCTTCTTCTCCTCCTCATCGATTGACAAGTGATGATAGTTTTCGTTCCACTAGTCAATTACCTCGCTTCTTCAGGTCAAATGCTAATAAGCCTGGGGCAGCACTCGCAGCCGCTGCTGCAGCTTCTCGCTTGATTCCAACTCCACATGCTGCCGCTATTAGGGACAAATCATCCACTCTTATACTTGCTCAGCATTCACTTGAAATCATCGATGATGCAAAACAAGAGCTTAAAATCGATGATCCTTCAGATACCCAACACACTGGGGAAGAACCCGTTACTAACAACAATCTCGATGCTCAATTTGCAACAACAAATGCCTCTGAGGTAGACATTGATCTTCATTTCAGAGACGACACAGAGATCAGCAGCTCTCCTTTGAGTACGGTGTCAGTTCCAGATGACAGCAGTATTGAGGACGACGACGACTCCGCACCTATCATTACCTTACAGTCCATTGAAATGGATGCGCTTAAGGAGGAGGAGGACGAGGATTTCGAAATCCACGAAGAACTCCAACCAGAAGCTGATGACAATCCAAAACAAACTCATAACCCCCTTCAGTTTGCTGAGGAACTTGAAAAGAAGCATGCGTTTACGGCTCTGCACTGGGAAGAGGGTGCCGCTGCTCAACCAATGAAGCTTGAGGGTGTGAACACGGGATCAACGGTGTTGGCTTATTTCAGTACTAGCACTGATAACACCATTACCAGGACAATATCCTCTCCGTCATTCAGGCGAGACCATGGAACTCCACAAGCCCTAGCAGTTCATCTTAACTACATTGCACTCGAATGTCTAGAGGGTTAATCGTTGTCGTTCCCTGCAAATACTCTCCACATTATGCTGATAACATGGATGCTAAGGTTCCAATTACACGACTCTCATTAATAGTATCAGTCTATTAGATGTTATGATTTGTTTTTTCTTGTAACTAGTCCTTTAAGTTAAAATATATATATATATATATATATATGCTTTTCTTTCAGATGTTAATGCTTGGATTACAAGGCGATAGGTCCTATGCCCCGGTCACATCCATGTCCTTTAATCATCAAGGAGACCTACTTTTCGCAGGATATGCTGATGGGCATTATACTGTTTGGGATGTCCAAAGGGTCTCTGCTGCAAAATTGTTACCGAGCATAAAGCTCCAGTAGTTCACATGCTATATCTGGGGATGGATTCTCAAGTGACTCGTCAGGTCACATGGTTAGCGGTGATAGTAAAGGAGTTGTTAAGTTGATTCGCTTTTCTCCATTTTCATGGCTTAGTAGGTTCTCTACATCTAAACCCTCGGTAAAACTCTACCTCTTTTTGTGGTTCTTGTTCATACGTGCATCACATCTAACCTTAATTTTTTTTAAGTAGACTCTTCTTGATGAATCAACAAGCACAGTTGTATGCACGTCGCCCCTAGTGCGGAGGAAAGTTTTGGAAGTTCTTCCACAAGCACTGCCATTGGTACGGGTGGCACTGAAAGTACGACGGGAGGTGATTTGACTTCCGCTGAAGAAGGTGTGGTCATATTTGTCACTCATCAGTCTGCTCTCGTGGTATGGAATTCTTTGAAGACTAGACCTTATGCATAAATTATCTTATTAGCTTTGTTACTATGGCACTAATATGTTCTTGTACAATGCCTTCACCTTGTTTGTAGGCCAAAGTCATTTCTAACAAACCAGAAGTCTACGCTCAGCTTCCCAAGCCTGATGGGGTTCGGGATGGTTCCATGCCTTACGCTGCTTGGAAATATATACCTCCCTCACAGGCTGGTATGTTGCAAAATTGAGTTGATGACTCACATGCTGAAACTTTTTTGGTAATATGATAATTTTTCTTACAGAGAATGTCCAGGTAATCGAGTCTGGAACCGCGCCACTGCTCGCACTTGCCTGGGATCACCAAGTACAGGTTGCAAAATTGGTGAAGTCAGAACTGAAAATACATGCAAAATGGACCCTCGAGAGTACAGCAATAGGGGTTGCTTGGCTGGATGATCAGGTCATTGCATAGTTACAATGTGACTTTTGTTATCCATTTGAAGGAAACTATAACAGATGTTATGCTTGTTCAGATGTTGGTGGTGCTAACATCAGCTGGAAAGCTCTGTCTGTATGCAAATGATGGGACTTTAATTCATGACACAAGTTTCGCTGTAGATGGAGGCAGAGGAGATGATGTCATTGGACATCACACCTATTTCTCCAATGTCCTTGGCAAAGCTCATCACAATTATATAGCTGTTTAGGGGTGCTTCTCTGTATCTACTTGGACCTACACATCTTGTTGTTTCTCGCCTTCTTCCGTGGAAGGAACGCGTTGAAGTTTTGCGCAGAGGCGGTGACTGGATGGGTGCTTTCAACATGGCAATGGTGCTATATGATGGTCGAGCCCATGGTGTTTTTTGATCTTCCTAGATCATTGGATGATGTTCGAAAAGTAATAATGCCCTTCCTAGCGGAGTTGCTATTAGCAATATGTGGATGAGGTCTTTTCTTATATATCAGTGGCATTAGGTAACCAACTGGAGCACTTGAAGACTGATAGTTACTCTATCACTTCAGAGCAGTACACAAGTGTTGGTGGGGTTGCAGTCGAGTTCTGTGTTCACATCAAGAGAACTGACATGCTGTTTGACGAAATTTTATCCCGTTTTGAGTCTGTTCAACAAAAAGGTACATTGTATTTTTCTTAGCACATGGCCTTTTCCATGTTAATAATTTGGTTTGATTAATTAAACAAAGCCTTTGTCACTAACTAACTTGGTTTTAAAATGTGCGCATAATATGCAATGCACATGGTGCGGTGATGAAAACGCTGCTGCAGTTCAATTCTGTAACCTGTTTCTGGTTTTTAAATCACAAGTTTATTAATTTGTACCTGATTTTATAAATTCTAAGTGTGTTTTTATGCTTAATTCTGCCTCTGAATAGAAGTCATTCAGTTTTTATATTTCTATTAAATTTCTGTTTCAGAGACATTTTTGGAGCTTTTGGAGCCATATATTTTGAAGGACATGCTTGGATCACTTCCACCCGAGGTATTTCTTGTTTACGTCTTTTGTATGCTATATCTTTACATCCAGGAGCTAGTGCATGCTGTAGCTATAATAATATGTTTCTTTTCTTGAAGATTATGCAAGCACTGGTGGAGCACTATAGCGCAAAAGGTTGGCTGCAGCGAGTTGAACAATGTGTTCTTCACATGGACATTTCTTCCTTGGACTTCAATCAGGTAAGTTTGATAGAAACATTGCAAAGCTGAACTTCTCACACAACTAAATAGTACGCTTTCAAGAAAAAATCACGTAAAGATATAACAAAGAACTCTAGAAATGACATTTAACACCTAAATACATACACTCTCACCTCATGTGCGGTGTTATAAGAAATATGAACAAATATTTTGTTAAAAAGTCAGGTAGAATAGGGAAACACAAGTATTTAGCCACAATTCAAGGATGTATTTTTCCGCACATCTTTACTCATGATTTGTACGTGTCAGGTCGTCAGGTTATGTCGGGAACACAATTTGTACAGGGCCTTGATATATTTGTTCAATAAAGGTCTAGATGATTTCAGGACACCCTTAGAGGAGTTGCTTCTGGTATTCACAAACAGTGATGGCGAGAATGCTCCATCACTTGGGTACGTCATTTCATTATGGGATAGCTAATCTTTTCAAATTCACTTTACCATATACAACACTCATTTTATTATCAATGATAGCTATTTACACTGTAAATTGTTGAGGCTATCATCATTCCCACACATACAAAGCATACAGTTTTGTTTTTTTTAATTTGTTATAGAAAAGGTTGTTGCTCAAGGAGAACCCCTTTATAAATTATATCCACAAATGATTAGTTGCTAAATCTCTGTTTATAGTTTACCATTTAAGCTACAGGCGGCCCCTGTCCTTAGCTTGTGGGACGTATGTAGAGCCCCATTATATTTGTAATCTTTTTTACTAAGGGCGTGTAGAGAAAACTGAACTAATTGATCCATAACCCAAATTAACCGATGAAACCGAACAGCTATAACCGACCCATACCAAAACCCGTTGGGTTGGCCAAATGATTTACTGAAAACCGACTATAGTGGGTCGGTTATGGTTTAGAAGATTTTCATACCTGCTAATATCGAACCGAACCAGTTATATGTATTTTTTAATATAGCAATTATATTATGTGTTTTATTGCCGTGTAACATAGTGTATATATAAATGTGTAATAACAATTTATTCCATAGTAAAAAAAAATCAAGTCAAAACTTTCGGCCAAAATAATGCCCAATTATATTGTAACGAGCTATTTTTAGTTAGACCCGAATTCACAGTTAACCAACCCACTATAACCTTCGAAATCGATTAACCAAAACTGCCATAACTTATTGGTTATGGTTATGGTTATGGTTATGGTTTTCCATTAACCGACATCTAGGTTATGGTTTTGGACCAAAACCGACCCATGCACACCCCGTACTTTTTTACATACATACACAAGGTACAAAACCTCTCGCAGTTCATTTTGCTGTATTAAAATCATGTCTAAATCAAAGCATTATATATATATATATATTATATAGGGTAAGGATCCTAAGAGAACCATTTTGGACCATTAAAAAAATCTCTAAAAAAAATATTTAAAAAAATGATAAAACAAAACTTTTTAAAAAGTAAAAAAACCAAAAGTCTTATATTTCATTCCGGTTACATAAAAAAAACGTCGTATTATACACATTTGTATATTTTCATTTAATCTCTAGTTACGTAATGTACACATATGTACATTATCATTTACCTTAAATTGTACATGTGTATAAAAACATGTATGCACATATATGTACATATTATACATATATGTATAATATAGCTAAACAGAGACGTTTTTTATGAAACCGGGATGATAAACAAGAATTTTGGTTTTTTTACTTTTTTCATTTTTGCATTTTTTTTGTTTTATGATTTTTTTTTCATTTTTGGGTTTTTTGTGGTCCAAAATGGTTCTCATGGTTCTCAATTTTCAAATAGTTTTCACATGATCCTGATCCCTATATATATATATATATCCTGTGATATATACAGAAAAAAAGTCTCGAATTGAGCATAAATGCAGCATTGTAAAAATCTTGATTAGTCACTGATTTAGTGGAGATTACTTGCTAATCGGGATACTGATTCGATTTCACCTAGTCAGACCAACAAATCGGTAGCCGGTCAAATCTGGTCCAGATCGGCCCAAATTGGTCAAAAACGGTCAAGTTTTGGTCAACGTTAACAAAATTAGTCAAACTCTTTGAAGTATTTGAAAAGTTATACGCTTATACTTATTAATCCGATCTACAACTGCCTAGATCGCCCTCCATTGTAAATACAGTGTATCCTGTTATTAGCATTTTTTTCTTCTTTCTTATGAAGTTTTATCCACGTGTCTATTTCATGCCTTGGGTTTTGTAAACAGGTACAGAATGCTAGTTTATTTGAAGTACTGCTTTTCAGGCTTAGCTTTTCCTCCAGGCATGTCATCTGTCTAATGATATAAAATATATTTTGTATATATGACTAGGCCTGTAACGAACCGAACAAACACGAACAAGGGTATGTTCGTGTTCATATCATTTAACTTTAAACGAGAACGAACACTTAATCGAACAAAAATTTGGTGTTCGTGTTCGTTTATATAAAATCTAAACGAAATGTTCACGAACATAAACAACATAATTGAACAAAGATAAACAAACATATTTGAACATGTATGAACCTACTTAAACGAACACAAACAAACATGAATGAACACACTTAAATGAACACAACATAAATGAACGAACGAAACATGTGTTCATGTTTGTTCGTTTAATTAACCGAACAGAAAAAATTTGTTCATGTTCCGTTCGTTTATCAAATAAACATAAACGAACTTCACGCTGAACGGTTCACAAACAGTTCATCGAATGCTCGATTCGTTTGCAGGCCTATATATGACTCTAGATTTAGATTCTCATTTTTTATTTTTTCTTTTTACTAAATGTATAATCAGGACATGGAGCTCTCTCTCCTGCACGTTTACCGTCTCTTAGAAGGGAGCTTATACACTTCTTGCTGGAGGATTCTAATGCCCCAAGTCCATGGGGATTGGCTAACTTATCAGCCACAAATTCATACAAGAATCTCTATCATCTCTTGGAGTTGGACACTGAAGCAACGCTAAATGTTTTGAGATGTGCATTTATAGATGAAATTCAAAAGCCAGATCATCTTTCGCATGAAAAGGATTCTACATCTCAGGTCAAGATCTGACTCAAAAGACGGTAGACGCTCTGGTTCTCATATTAGAAACTAGCAAATCTATTAGCACTCCGACTATTCAACCGACACAGTTTGGCCTTCAAAGGATGATATAGGTCATATACTAGAGTTTATTTCTAGTTTTGTTTCCGTGGAGAGGCCAAAGTCTCGAATGAGTTGCTAGGTCAAATATTTGAGTATTTGACTTTAGATGCTAGCATTCCAGCAAACGGTGATATGAAACGTGAAATGTCGTTTAAAACAAGAGAGAGAGGAGGTCCTTGCACTTTTGCAAGTTGTGCCTCAGACAGATTGGGACGACAGATACTTGTTAGACATGTGTGAGAAGGTTCACTTTTACAGGTTCCAACGACTCTTTCTCTCCCTCCCCTCTCTCTCA
>NW_027503909.1:0-22050 GCF_021521415.1 Bidens hawaiensis
GTCCCGAAATTAAGATGAAGATGATGATGCAAAAAGATGTGGATACTTCTATTTCATTGCGTCTTCTCGTTCCCAGGTGAATTCCACGCCACGCATTGATTCCCATCGAACTTTGACTAACTGAATACGACTACGCTTGTTTTCTTCTCGTTGCGATCCATGATCTCAACGGGTCATTCAACCATGATCATCGACTCATCAGCATGTACTTCGTTGAGAGGTATATAGAAATTACCCTCGGCTAAGAACTTTTTAAGGTTGGACACATGGAATGTCGGATGAACACTAACAAGTTCTTGCGGTAGTTCGAGTCGATAAGCTACCTTCCCAACACGTTCAAGAATTTTGAAAGGACCAACGAAACGAGGAGCTAGCTTACCCTTCTTTCCGAAACGGACTACCCCTTTCGAGGAGAACTTTTAGAAAGGACAAGATCGTCAACATTAAATTCTATAGGTTTACGGATTTGATCGATCACATCGGTAGCTTCTTGGACCATTTCGGGTCCCGTGATTTGAGCTTCAACGATTTCATTCCAACTAATCGGAGATCCACATTTACGATCGTAAAGAGCTTAAAATAGAGCCATATCAATGCTAGAATGGTAGCTATTGTTATATGAAGACTCGATAAACGGAATGTAAGAATCCCAATTCCACCGAAATCAAGAACACACGCTCGTAGCATATCCTCGAGTGTTTGAATTGTACGTTCGTATTGACCGTCTGTTTGAGGATGATAAGCGGTGCTAAGATCGAGACGTGTTCCCAAAGCTTCTTGAAGTGAACGCAAAAAATTGAGAGGTAAAACAAGCATCATGATCGGAGATGATAGACAATGGTAAACCGTGTCGACACAAAATTTCCCGAACATAGATTTGAGCAAGCTGCGCTACAGAATACTTTTTGCAGATTGGAATGAAATGAGAAGATTTGGTCACGATCGATGATCACCCAAATACTATCGTTGCCTTTTTGGGTGTTGGGTAATTTGGTGATAAAGTCCACAGCAATGTCTTCCCACTTCCAAATGGGAATCGGTGGTTACTCGAGTAGACCAAAAGGTCTTTGATGTTCGGCTTTGACTTCTGAGCAAGTAAGACATTTAGATACATTTAACGCTACGTCCTTTTTCATACCCGGCCACCAAAAGGTAGCACGAAGATTGAAATACATCTTATCCGCACCGGGATGAACGGAATACCACGAATTGTGAGCTGCGTCAAGAATACAAGTACGAAGGTCATCGCGATCGGGAACCCACAAGCGATTGAGAAAGTACAAACGACCATTGGGTTTTGTTTTGAGTTGAAGTTCGGCTCCACATGATATTTCTTCGTATATTTTACCTTCTTTAACGATGGTACGATGAGCTTAAAAGATACGAATTTGAAGATCGGTTTAAACAACAACACTTAAAAGCATAACGGATTTAACATTAACCATTCGACTTAGGGCGTCGGCGACAATATTCGCTTTACCGGGATGGTAGCGAATCTCGCAATCGTAATCACTAAGTAATTTGGCCCATCTTCGTTGTCTCATGTTGAGATATTTTTGGTCAAAAATATATTGAAGGCTTTTATTATCGGTAAAAACCACACATTTCGTACCATAATGGTAATGTCTCTAGATTTTGAGAGCGAAAACGACGGCACCAAGTTTGAGATCGTGAGTCGTATAGTTCTTCTCATTGACCTTTGGTTTCCTTGATGCGTAAGCGATAACTTGACCTCGTTGCATGAGAACACAACCAAGACCTTGATGGGATGCATCGTAAAATACAACAAAATCGTCGTTTCCATCGGGAACGGTTTGAACATGAGCATTGCAAATCATATCCTTGAGAGTACAAAAGGCTTCCTCTTGCTTCGAACCCCAAATGAATAGTTTCCCTTTATGAGTGAGGGAGGTAAGAGGCAAAGAGATATTGGAAAAGTTTCGAATGAATCTCGGATAATACCCGGCCAAACCGAGGAATGATCGAATTTCCGTAGAAGTCGTTGGAGTTTTCTAATCCTTAACAGCCTCAATTTTAGCGGGATCAACATGAATACCTTTGTCGTTTACGATATGCCCTAAGAATTGAACTTCCTGTAGCCAAAATTCACATTTGGAGAATTTGGCGTAGAGTCGTTCGTTTCAAAGGAGTTCGAGGATGGAATGCAAATGATGCTCATGTTCAGCTTTGGATTTAGAAAAGATAAGGATGTCATCAATAAATACACTAACGAATTTGTCAAGGAATGGTTTGCAAATGCGGTTCACGAGGTCCATAAATACCGCGGGTGCATTTGTTAAGCCCAAGGGCATAACCAAAAATTTGAAATGTCCATATCGAGTACGGAAAGCGGTCTTAGGAATGTCTTCTTCGCGAACACGCAATTGATGGTAACCCGATCGAAGATCAATTTGGGAGAAACAAGTTGTGTCTTGAAGTTGGTCGAATAGGTCGTCGATTCGTGGCAAATGATAACGATTTTTGATAGTGAGTTTGTTAAGCTCTCGGTAATCGATGCACATACGAAACGAACCATCCTTATTTTTCACGAAGCAAACGGGGGCGCCCCAAGGAGAAGAGCTTGGGCGAATGAAACCTTTATCGGAAAGTTCTTCAAGTTGGTTTGATAATTCTTGCATTTCCGACGGAGCTAAATGATAAGGAGCCTTGGCCACGAGCATCGCGCCAGGCACAAGATCGATACTGAATTCAATCGGACGAACGGGAGGATGACCGGTGACATCATCGGGAAAGACGTCGAGGAAATCACGAACAATGAAAATATCTTGGATTTTCCTTTCCTTTTTGTTATTTGTCACCGCGAGAGCTAGAAATGGAACATACTTTTGGCGTAAGTACTTTTGCGATTGAGCACACGACATGAGATTAACTCTTCTAGAAGTTGTGTTTCCGAAAACTTTAAGAATTTACTGTTGACAAGCGGAATGCGAATGAATTTATCGAAACAAACGGCTTCGGCACGGTGCAGAGATAACCAATCCATGCCTACTATGATATCGAAAATTCCCATTTTCATCGGGATGAGATCGATGGAGAATTTATTCTTGAAGAGAATGAGAGAACGATCGCGGACGATGGAATTGATGGTAATGGAATTGCCATTGGAGGCTTCAACAGAAACGGTCGGGAAAGCTTAGTACGAGGCATAGCAAGTTTCGACTCAAATTTTAAAGATATAAAACTTCTATCGGCACCAGTATCAAATAAAATAGAAGCCAACTGATGGTTCACCAAAAACATACCGTTCACGACATCGTTAGCCACTTGAGCTTGATTCGCATTCATCATGAAAGCTCGCCCTTGGTTACCATGGTTGACTTGAGGTTCTTGTTGTGGAGGTTGAGGTGGTGCTTGGATTGCTTGGATGGGTTGGATGAGTGGTGCATTGAGTTGGGGAAGTTGGGGTTGGTAAGTTTGGAGTTGGTAGGCTTGGGTTTGTTAGTATGGTACGGTCATGGTTTGGGCTTGGTTTGCAAAAGTTAAACATGGGCAATTGTTGCGGACTTGGTTAGGATATCCACAATTGAAGCAAGCTCGGGGTTGTTGGGGTTGGTTTTGTGGGTAGGGTTCATAACGGTTTTGGTAATTTTGGGGTGTGGTTCTTGGTTGTTTTGGTTGGTTAGGTTGGGTTCGTTGGGCGGATCGGCATGTGGTGTGGAGGTGACCAAGTCGGTTACAAATTGTACAATGGCGACAATGCATGTTTGGTGGGTTGTGAAGTTGACAAGTGTTGCATAGCGGGGCGGTACCGGTATAGGGTCTTCGGTTTGGTGGTGGAGTTTGAGTTTATTGTTGAGGTTGGGTAACGGCAAAGTTTCGGTAGTTGGATTTGGGTTTCTTGTTGTTTTTGTTGTTGTTGTTGTTGTGACGGGATGAGTTGAAGTAGTTAATGGCTTGTGGTGTGGGTTCAACCTTGGCTTGCGGTGCGGGCTCAGGCTTGGCTTTCTCACTTGATTTCTTGAGGGTTAGGGTACCCGCCTTCAAATGATTTTTCGATAGCGCACCGGCTAAAGTGATGGCGTCCTCAAGATTTAGGGGTTTGCTACTCATAACAGAGTCCTAGATTTGCATCGGTAGACCCCCTATGTATTTGTCAAGCTCGCGCTCAGTCGGGGCAACCAAGTGAGGGATAAGAATGCTCAACTCGTGAAAACGGAGTGAATAAGCGGTGTTATCACCACTTTCTTATTTTAGGTTCCAAAATTCTTCCTCATGCTTTTGGAGCTCATGTTTGGGACATAATTTTTTCATCATAGGCGCCTTGAGATCGGCCCATAGAAGATCCATAGCCGTTTCCGAACCTTGGAGGTGCATAACACTACCTCACCATGTTAGAGCGGTCTTTCTAAACATGCTTGAAGCGAAATTTGTCTTTTTTGCTTCGGGGCATTCGCTGTGTCGAAACACACTCTCAATCGATTCGAACCATTGCAACAAGGTAGTCGCACAGTTGGTTCCAATAACTCGGATGGGTTGGCACTAGTAAATTGCTTATACAAGTAGGATGCGGGTTTGGGTTCAACGGGTGCGGGTTGGGTAGCTTGGATTTGGGTTATAAGTTCGGTAATCACAGTGGCCATTTTTTTGGCGAGGAAAGCAGCCATACGTTGGTTGGAGTTCTTGCGCGGTTGGCGTCTTAGCGGAGGCATGCTAAAATAAATTATAAAGAGAGGGAATAAGTTTTGGGTAAAAATAAATGAATACGAGGGTGTATAAAATAAAATAAAATTCAAAAGTTTTTGATTGTGAATCCTAGAGTTAGTGAGAAGAAGATGTTAGTGTTAGATAAAATGTAAAACTTTGTATATAAATAACAAAACCGTAAACAAAATGTAATTGATTTTGAGATGTTAAAGCTTGAAAATTTGGAGATTTTGAGATTTATCGAGTCGGAAAATCGTGCATGAACCACCATGACTTGATATTCCGACACTAAAATTTTTATAAAACACCACATTGGAGTCTAAACTTGTGCACGGACCACCGCGACTTTTTCATGTTTTCGACTCAAATACCGATAATAACACAATAAATCGAGATACAACGTCATGTCAAAACACTAGTCTACGAACCGCCGTAGTTCTATTGTTTTAACACCGAAATTTTGGATGGCGACCGAAAACGAGCACTATAACTCAACCATCCTAGGTAAGTAAATCACCTTCGTTTCTTGGAATCTTTTTGTCAAATGGTCGTTTTATAATGTCTTGTTTCCTATGATGGCTACAAACCCGATATAAACGCAACCTTTAAGGGATTTGAAACAACGGGATCCAAGTTAATTTTGTAATCCATAAAACATAATGAAAATCTACTTTTTGCATTTTCAAGGTAAGGATACCTTGGAAATACTATGAAAGTGTGTGTATGTGAACATCTAGAATATTGGTGAATTTTAAACAAGTTTATAAATAATATGCGATATGAACAATCAATTATAGAGTAAACACGTATAGGACCCTAAGCATAACAATACTAGGTCGTTACTTCTAACCACTTATCTTATTATCAAGGCTCTGATACCAATCTGTCACACCACGACCGAAGGCGGCGGAACATGCCGAAGTGTAACGATTGCCCATAAGTGCATGATACTATTTAAAGAAAATATTTAACAAACTCATTTCATTTCACATCATCGAAAATGTCACATAACAATATTCATAAGACAAATAAAACAAAATATAGAAAATCAAATATTGTTCATTTTTTGCTAAATATCCTAAAGGTCTCGATGTCGTTTTCCTTCAACTACACAATCAATCTAGATGCAAACCTGTAACATTTCATAAAATAAAGTTTGTCAACACAAAGGTTGGTGAGCAATTCATAAGTTTGAGCATATAAATATATAGTAAGAAAAAACCACAAAACTTGTATACGAACGATAAATAAACACAATAACTTGGATAAATAGATATCACTAACACATTAGGGACACCTAGCTATAAGGGGATGCCAAATAGTCTAGGATTTTTATAGTTATCGTTAATTGCATTACGTTAAGGACATCTTGCTATAAGGGGATGTCAAATAGACTAGGATTTTATAGTTCCGCCAACCAAGAGCGATAAACACATAGGCATATAATTAAAGAACACCAAATCGAGCAATTATTTAAGTAAAGTATACAATAACTTTTGTGGTTTAAGATTCAAGTATAAAGCATTTAGTTGAATAAGTATAAAATGTCACCCCAAAACGAAAGATGGAAAACGGGGTATGAAAATACTCACGTTCAAGAAATAAACTTGAAAGATGGTAATTTAAAGATTTGCCAGAACGACGAGTTTAACGAACGAAACCTAAATAAAAGTAAGTCTTGGATTAAAAGGTTGTCTTGAAAGTCTTTAAGTAAAATAAATGTTGAGAAGAAAAAGCAAACAATTAAAGTTCAAGGTTCAAAATGTAACTATTTTAGAATCTATAATAATAACCCTTTAAAAATGTAAGTTTGCTCGAAACCGGGTTAAAGTATCTAAACTTAATATTTACTTAGCCTATTGTTTATTTAATAAGTGAACTGTGTCTAAAAAGTGTTTTATATATATATATATATATATATATATATATATATATATATATATATATATATATATATATATATAGGGTGGGGTTAAAATAAAAAGTGAAGTGTGTCTAAAAAGTTTAAGAAGTAATCTGGTGCGTTAAATATGTTGATCTGATGGTGGATATAGAAAGTGTGTTTTGTGTGCGGTGTGTTTAATTTTAGTTGTGGTGTGTTTATTGTGCGGTGTGTTTTATTAGATTTAATTATGAAACACTCTTTTTAGGAAAAATTTGGTTCTTATTATAACTTTGCTCTCTCTCTCTATATATATATATATATAATAGTTTTGATTATTTTTATATATAAACGATCATGTAGCCTTGGTGGGCTGGGCCGGCCCATTTTTCTCTCTTTCGCGCCGATCGTTGAAACGATGGGCATCTACGGCACCCACCACCAAAGACGCCCCTCGGTGGTGTTTCGCACCCAAAAGCGTCCGTCATTCACCTTCACCGCGCCCCATAGCAAACGGTCTAAGTGAATAAACTTCAAAGACAAAAATGAATCTTTACTAAAAGTAAATAGTAAAATACATATATCAAGTTAGACACTACCTAGAAGCCTTTGACCTATTACTTAGCCTAGATGTGTGACTTATTTTATAAGAAAAATAGTTAAATAAAGTACGAATTAGGTTGTAAACAATATTTGTCACACAAATAAGTTAGTTGGAATAAAAGAAAAAGTGTAAAGATCTTATTGTGGCTTATATTCATGTAAAGATGGAGTTAATATGAGCCGCGAAGTTTAGAGGCTAAAGTTGGTTGTCTGTAACGTATTCTCTCTAACTTAAATCACATATCTCAAAT
Source organism: Bidens hawaiensis (assembly GCF_021521415.1). Taxonomy (NCBI): domain Eukaryota; kingdom Viridiplantae; phylum Streptophyta; class Magnoliopsida; order Asterales; family Asteraceae; genus Bidens; species Bidens hawaiensis. The sequence goes on from NW_027503909.1 coordinate 7,402, forward strand.
ATACATAAACATAAGTATACCAAATTTTAAGAGTACATTAGAGTTTTTAGGTTTTGTTATCTCGTTTATACTTATCAATTTTGAGAATTCGTGTATGTAGCCGCAACCATGACGGAACACTTGACTGGTATATTCAACAATGACATACAACGAATCTAGAATATTATATTTTGTTATCTAAAAAGATACATCTGTTATAACAATGCCGATCTTCATCCTACATTGCTAAAAATAGAAAAGAAAATCTTTGACCGGAAGAAAAGTAGGAAAAGAATGATATCCTCATTCTTGAAATAGTCAGAAATTTAGATTTTCTCTATGATCATCAATAGCTTATGTTCCAATCTCTTGTGATTTCATTAAGAGATGAAAATTGAATAGGTCAGCATTAAGCGTGCACCAGAATGATACATGGTTCTAGTGCTGATCAGTCAACGGTTTAACGATTAAACCCGGTTTTAATAAAAGTTTCATAATTATTAATTACATTGATTAATAATTATCAACGCAATTGAATAATTAAAAACGAGTAATCATCAATTTAGTGGAACCTCACAGGATTCAGTAACAAACACTACTGAATTAATCCGTCGAGACACCAAGAGTTAACAAGCTAAGCTAGGTGACTAAACAAGTTGAAACCCGATGGTGGCGGTGCGCGGAGGCAGCAGTAGTGGAGAGTTGTGATGGCCGGGCAGCGGCGATGGCGACTCAAGGCAGCAGTGGCTCATGGTAGTGACGTAAGGCAGTGGCGGCGCTAGATGCCGGTGGTAGGGATGGCAACGGGCTGGGTTCAGGCCGTGTATTGATAATCCCATGTCCATACCCATTTTTAAAACCGTGTCCCATACTCGGCCCATTACCCGTCGGATATTTGTCTGGTAATTAACCATCAGATATTGGGTGTACTCAATGGGACTTTCAAGTACATTTTTTAAATCATTATAATTATTTTATATCTTTTATTCATACAGCAGTTATTACAAATTTAAATATAATGCACTCCATATATAGAAGTGTGACAATAAATGAATAATATCGTTATAAGTTTTATATAATTTTTTGTATATGCTTCACAAACTATAAAATACAAAGAATTTTTTGGGTATATAATTCGGGTATATGGTTCGGGTATGGGTTTTCGGGTAATCGGCTCGGGTATCATCTAATCCCATACCCGGCCGTACCCACGAAATTTTTAAATCTTAATCCTATACACGGCCCATACACATCGGGTTTCGGGTATACCCGTCCCAATTGTTTCAGGTAAACCCGTCGAGCTCGGGCTTTTGCCATCCCTAGGCGGTGGCGGCTGTTATTCACCGGCGGGTAGGGGTGGCCGGTGGCGGTGGTGGAGTGGGTGACTTGAGAGAGAACTTGGTTGCTAAGGTTTTTGTTAGAGCTATTGTGTTATCTCAAACACTCCTTAGGTTAACTAGTTATAATAAACTAGTTAATTTTAACCACCCCCCCCCCCCATATCTATCCCAGTCTATAAATAATATCATCTTATTATAATAATTAGCCAATATCAGTTAACTAACTTAAGTGGATTTTAGGCTCGTTACCCAAGGTGTAACTCTCTCGGGTTATAACTCGGTGGGACGCGTTAACTTAGCTGAACCGGTCCACATTATCCAACAGTTTTCCACTTGGACGGTTTCTGGTTAAGTTCCTTAACACTGACAGCTAGTGGTGCTCTAGCTACACATGGTTGCCCCCAACAAGTTATGACACTTTAAAGTCAATAACCAAAACATCTTGGAATACATTATTGCAAGATAATGAGCTTACGGTAATCATTGTCATATATCCTTTCTGTAAGACATCAAATGAACAATAAGACATGGATCATATTCAATCTAACATGGCATTCAATCATTATTGTTTTCGATATAGAATCAAAGTGGCCCAATCAAACCCACAGTAAGTTTGGGTGAGGCCTCACACTTCACCAATTTAAATCAACGAGGGCGCCACAATTTCTAACTGTTACATATCATGTAAGAGTACAAAATCTCAACTTGATTACATACAACTCTCGTTGAACTTCTGAATATTCTCAACCAACGCCTTTATAGTCGGCTGTTACGCGACAACGGTTGACACTAATCAAAGAATAGCCTTTAGTAAACGAAAGTTCTAATATGTATCTCAGGTCTAAGGATACACAATGAGTATACCAATATCAAACATCTTATAACTAAGATCTATGAAGATGATTTAATGCGAGTTACATCCATCGTCATTCATAATGAAGTCCGTGAGTTTGGAAGTTAACTCCATGAGTCCAAAGTCATAACAACCTTAATTCAGAGTCGTTCCCATAAGTCTGACCAACTACAGATAAATTTAAATACAATATTCATGGATTTAAATGTAATAAAATTGAACATAGTTATAATATTTATCGTTTGCATTTAACCATTAAATGAAAAGTGAACTCAAAAGTATAACTGTTTAAATGTTCATACATCCAAATACGAAATCAAAACAAATGACTAGCTAATCTAGACCAATAACATCTCTGTGTTGATCATGCTTGTCCTGAGTCATCGGCTTAGTGAACGGGTCTGCTAGGTTTTGATATGTGTCTACTTTTCTAATTATGATGACTCCTCGTTCCAGTATTTCGGGAATAAGGTGGAACTTCCTTAAAATATGTTTGGCTCTGTGATGAGATATAGGCTCTTTGGCCTACGCAATAGCACATGTGTTATCACAGAACACCTCGATTGGTTTATGAATAATCGAAACCACATCAAGGTCAGTGATGAACTTCTTCATCCAAGCAGCATCTGATGCAGCTATATATTCTGACTCGGTGGTAGAGTCCACCACCACACTCTGCTAGGAGCTTTTTCAGTAAATAACTCCTCCATTGAGAGTGAATACGAATCCTGATTGAGTGCGAGAATCATCTCGGTCAGTTTGAAAGCTATCTCTAGTGTAACACTTTAAAGTGAGCTCTTCTTCCACTCCTCTAAACACTAAGAACATATCCTTGGTCCTTTTCAAGTACCTTAGAATGTTCTTTACATCAGTCGAATGGGCAACACCAGGATTTTGCTGAAAACGACTGTCATGTTTAGTGCATACGAAACATCAAGTCTAGTGAATAACATGGTGTACATGATTGAACCAATCGCTGAAGCATATGGAATTGCTTGCATGTGCTTAGTTTCAATGCACGTTGCCAGATATTGCAATTCGTTCAACATGGTTCCTTTAGCAATGGGAACACCTCCTTTCTTGGAGTTTTCCATTGAGAAGCGTGTCATTACCTTGTCTATGTATGTACTTTGATTTAGCCTTAGAAGCAGCTTAGACCAATCTCGGTAGATCTTGATTCCAAGAATATACGCAGCTTCACCAATATCTTTCATTGCGAAAAAATATTCCAACCAGTGCTTAACCTCTTTAAGAATAGGAATGTTGTTTCCAATTATCAATATATCATCCACATACAAGATGAGGAATGATATAGTGCTCCCACTAGCCATTCTATAAACACAAGGCTCATCTTCATTTTTGATAAAACCAAACTCTTTGATTTTTTCATCAAAATGAAGATTCCAGCTGTGAGATGCTTGTTTAAGCCCATATTTGTACTTATTAAGTTTCCACACCCTATTAGGATATTTGGGATCGATAAAACCTTCATGCTGAACCATATAGATATCTTCAGAAAGATGTTCGTAAAGAAAAGTGGTTTTGACATCCATCTTCCATATCTGGTAGTCATAATACGCAGCTATGGCAAGTAATATCCTTATTTATTTAGTCATAGCAACGGGCGAGAAGGTTTCATCTAGTTAATACCCTGAGTTTGAGTAAAACCTTGCGCGACTAGCCGTGGTTCATAGGTATGCACATTTCCATGCATGTCTGTTTTTCCTTTGAAAATCCATTTGCTCTTGACTGCCCGCCTTTCGGAGGGTAGCTCAACCAAGTTTCAGACTTGATTGGCATGCGTAGATTGAATCTCGACATTCATGGCTTCTTGCCATTTCTCATGTTCTGAATCTAAGACAACAGATTTGTAGTTAGTAGGTTTGTCATTTGTCTCATCTACTAATAGGACCTCGGGACCATCTAGATGCCATAGGTATCTATTTGGTTCTTTGTGATTCCTAATAATTCTGCGAACGCTCGTGTTTATGTCTGATGTATCAGCAATAACGTCTTGTTGAGAAGATGTTCCAACTTACTCAGCGGTTGTTTGTGGTTCTTGAATTTCTTAATGATCGACATTATTATTTCCAGTTCCTCGATCGAGAATTTCCTTCTCGAAGAAGTGACTCTTCCTTTTGATAGAAATTAAATTTGTATCAGGATGGAAGAAATAATATCCGCTTTGGTTATGGTATCCGACGAAAATAGATTTTAAGTCAAGAGGATCGATCATGTCATCAAAATCACTGGTGACATATGCATCGTATCCCCTACTCTAAACATACTCTAAGGAAAGACAAATTGGGTTTACGCCCATGCCATATCTAATATGGGGTTTTGTTTACCTTTTTAGTTTGAGCCAGATTAACAATGCGGGCGGTGGTTATAGAGCAAATCTCCAAAATGAGTGACGTAAGTTAATTCTACATATCATCGATCGGACAATGATTAGCAAGGTTCAATTTCTCCTCTCGCTCACGCCATTATGTTGGGGTGTGCTAGGTGGAGTGAGCTGTGAAATAATTACACGCTCTTTTAGATGATTGATGAACTCTGAGCTGAGATACTATCCACTTCGATCTGATCGAAGATTTTTAATTGTTTTTCTGAGTTGGTTTTTCCACTTCGTTTTGAAACTCTTTGAAATTTTCAAAATTTCATGTTTGTGTTTCATAATATACACATAAGCATATCGACTATAATTGTCAATAAAAGTAACCAAGTATCTTTCATGATTTGTAGACATGGTTCTGAAAGGGTCGCATACATCAGTATGTATGAGTCCTAGCAGATCATTTCCTCGTTCACTTTATGCGTGAAGGATTCCTTGGTGAGTTTTCCCGCTAAACAAGACTCACAGACGTTAAAAGAGCCTGGTCCTATGGATTTAGGAATCCCTTCAGATTGGCATCTCTTAACTCATGCCTTGTTTATGCGACCAAGTCGGCAATGCCATAGAAATGTATCATTGATTCTAGATTAATACGTTTTGAAATATTATATACAGTATTGTTTATTTGAACATCAATCTCATAAATATCATTTAGGGATTTAGCCTCAAAATAAAAGAGATAATTCAAGTAAGCAGAAATAGCAATACCATAAAGGCGTACTTAAATCCTTGTTCAAAAAGTAAAGAAACTGAAATAATGTTTCTTGTCAAACCAGGTACAAACAAACAGTTATTCAAAGTAACTACAAGGCCAGATGGACACGCAAAACGAAATGTGCCAGTTGCAAGAACTGGGACTCTCTTCCCATCACCAACGATGAGCTCCATATCGCCTTGTTTCAACTTCTTCTAATTTTCAGGTTCCAGAAAGACATTAACGATGTTGTATCCACATCTGGTATCAAATAACCATGTATTGCTAGAAATAGTGTAAAATTCAATAACGTAAATAGAAATACCTTTTGAGGAGATTTCACCATTGGTCCTCTGTTTCTTCAGCTCAACAAGATAGTTGGGACAATTACATTTTAAATTTGTTGCATTTGTAGCACTGGCGCTCCTCAGGAGACGGCGATGGTACCTTTGTAACACTCTTGTGTTAGTGTTGTTGGCATGCTTGGCGGCAATAGTAACCTTCTTCTGCCTTTACCATTATAACCCCCCGTTCTTGGGATTAGGCTTCTTCACATCAGCAGATCGAACCATTAGAACTTGATTAGTTGTAGTTGGAATATTCATCTCAACCATTTGAAGCATACCATGAAGCTCTGACACTGTCATCACCCAGGAATTCATATTAAAATTCATTATGAACTGGTCGTAAGAGCTACGGAGAAAGTTCAAAACGAAATCCGCTGCCATTGCATTCGACAGGGGATAATCAAGTTTCTTTAACTGGTATGTGAACCCTTTTATTTTAACGACATGCGCACTAACAGAGGATCATTGTTCCGTTCTACAGCTAATAATCTGCTTCAAGGTGTCGAAATGTTCTTGACGGGCTTGTTTCTGGAACATGCCCTTGAGTTGCTCAAGCGTCTCATATGCACCAAAATCTTCCAAGCCATTAGCAAGCTCGGAGGACATGGTGGCTAGCATAATGCAGGTGACTTTAGTAGTCGTCCTTATGCTTTTAAAGAGCCTTTCTGGCAACAACTGTATTGTTTTTTTAGGATCTTCTGGAACTGTTCCATCGTGAATATAGTGCTTCTTTACCATTTTGAGAACAAGTCTCAAATTGTGCTGCCATTCAAGAAAGTTGGTGCCATTCAATTTTTCTTTCTCAAGAATAATCTTGAGGGTGAATGAGGAGTTATTTTCAGTTAACATCTCTAAATAAGAAAAAGTAATCTAATTATTATTTTCTTTGTTATAATCATTTTATCAATAATAATAACATTATTAAAATAGGGACTTGAGAATCTGGCTTCTAGTTAGTGGCTCCAAATATTTGAAGTTTCGCAGTATGCCTCAAGTGTGGTTTATAGTAGGATGACATAGAATATTGATTTTTAAAATTGGGATTAATTATAAAAATTACCGAATAGAGTAAAAGTCCAGTTTTACTGTATTAATCGGGACAACTTGATGAACAGTTTTATCTCTTAGGACACTTAGTATTAGATAACATATTAAAACTAAGTTTATCGTGATATGGATAACCAATTTTAAGTTAATAGTTTAACTATTAAGTTATAAATTTTGGAAATTCAAATTTAGTTTAATTTTGCAAAAATTTAATTGGCTAATAAATTTATTTTAAAATATTTTGTATTAGGTTGGTGATGTTATAACTTATTATAATAAAGCATGCAACCACAATAACAAATAAGAATATGTAAATCATAAATGCCAAGATTGATGATTGATCTCAATCGGGTCAAGGAGTCATAACACCAAACAACCACAAGGGTGGACCCTTGGTGCATCCCAGCATATTTAGTATCTCCCACTGACTTCAAGAACTCCATCTCCTTGTCCTCGGTTTTTACTTCGGGTCTTCCTCATTACAATATTCAACTAATGTATATAATGAAAAACTAAACCCTACCTATTACAAATTTGAACTATCAAAATTACCAAAAACCATAAAATAAAAACCAATAGTAAATACAACTTTTAAACCATCCATATGACCAAAACCAAAATAACCAACCAAACACACAAAGTCGGGCCAGATTTACATATTCAACAAAAAAATAAAAATCGGGCAATCCTTTTGGCCAAATAAAATAAAAGTTTGACCAAACCAAAGTTGCCCAAAATTTTTACCTGATCTAAAAACTTCATCAACCTTAAAGTTTGTGATGTAGAACCGGACAAATAACCGGATTCGACTCGTATATTGTAACCAAGGTTCTGATACCATTATTGGGTTCCAGTGGTGATCAGCCAACGGTTTAACGATTAAACCCGGTTTTAATAAAAGTTTCTTAATTATTAATCTCATTATTTATTATCAACACAGCAAAATAAATAAAAACTAGTAATCATCACTTTAGTGGAACCTCACAGGATCCGATACAAACAATACAAGAACAAATAAAAAAACCACATTTAAATATAAATCAGAAATGGACAATATTTAATTTTACATTGGTTAATGAATAATCGGTCGAGACACCAAGGGTTAAAAAGCTACAATAGGTGACCAAAAAAGATGAAACCCGTCAATGGCGGTGCGCGGAGGCAGCGACGGTGGCGAATTGTTGTGGTTGGACAGTGACGGCGCGACAACTCAAGGCAGCAACGGCTCACAGCAGTGATAGAAGGCGGCGGCGGCTGCTGTCCACCGGCGGGCATGGGTAGCCGGAGGCGGTGGTGGAGTGGGTGACTTGCGAGAGAACTTGGTGGCTAGGGTTTTTGTTAAAACTCTTGTGTTATCTCAAACTCTCCTTAGGTTAACTAGTTATAATAAACTAGTTAATCCTACTCGGGCCCCCAAGTCCATCTCTAGCACAATCCATAAATAATGGCATCTTGTTACAATAATTAGTCAATACCGGTTAACTAACTTAAGCGTATTTTATGCTAGTTACCCAAGGTGTAACTCTCTCGGGTCATAACTCGGTCGGTTTCCTTAACCGAATCGGTCCACAATATCAAATCAGTCAACAAATCTTTTACCCATTAAACTTCAAAATGATCTTAAATAATTTTTTTTACCTCTTTGTCATTTTACACGTGCTCATAACACTATGTCTGTCAGTCACGCACCACCTCCTCAATCCATCACTACTTCTTCCACCATCAATCACCACCTCGTCCGCGTACTCAGCACTTACGGGTTCAGATTCTCTAAACCATTTAAACTTTATTACTGATTTAACACTTACTAGTTTAGAGGTTGCCAAACAACTTCTTTATTGAATGAAAGGAACTTAAGATATATTTTTTCAAGGATTTCTCCTTTCTTATTATAAAACATAAACTTTTATAACAGAGCAAACACAATAAGTAATGGGATATTGATTGAATTGAATATAATTAAATTCATACTCACTTTTACAGCCACAATGACAATAAACAAATGTGTATAAAAGATTAAGTTTGAACTACAGAACTGGTGCAAACTTCAACTTTTAAATTTTGACATAAACACGGTCAACCCACAAACTCATTATGACCTAACTCGTTTTTGACCTAACTCTGTAGGTTCAAACCAAAAATGACATAGTAAACCAAAAACCACGAATTTTGTGGTATTAGAAAATTACCACTCTCCTTTTACCATCATTGTTATTTAAGAAAAAAAAAATGAAAAATAGTACAATCTCATATTTATAAAAATATAAATACCTAGAAATCTCAATGTCTTCTTTATTCTTCATGTTCAAGGGTGTTTGGGATTGCTTATTTTAAACAATTTATGACTTGTTGAGTTTGAAAAAAGTTAATAAGGTGTTTGGTGGTATGTGTTATTATGAGGAAATAAGTAATACCATGTGTAGTCATAACTAGACACACCCAGGCATTTTAAGTAATATGACGTCAAGTCAGCTTTTCCACATTCTGCAAAAATAGGGTGTAGTCATATCTCCCCATAACTTTGTAGCAATCATTACTCAATCATTTTTTTCTGTTTTGCAATTCTAATTGGTTTTAATTAAAACTAACCAAATAATATTTCATTAAATAAGTAAATTAACATTACAAATGACTACTTGGCTCCCTTGTCCTCGTCTTCGTTAGCACCAACATCGCCGTCATTCTCGTCTTAATCATTGAACTCGTCTTCGTCTTTATCTTCACCGTTGCCCTCGACTACATCTTCACCCGGAAGGCGCCGAAACATCCAAGCATGTTGGACCAAATCTACCACAAGAGAGTTATGTATTTCTTTTGAACGCACAAAATACACGTTTTCTAGTCTCTGCTCCAAAGTTGCTGGCGTTGGTGGTGGATCATCATCTGGTATATAAGATGGACATGTTGATCGCCATTCGTCTTCGATGATCATGTTATGCAATATGATACACGTATTCATTACGCTTCTCATTCTTTTCGAAGACCACAGTTGACATGAATTTTTAACAAAATGCCAACGTTGTTGAAGAACCCCAAAACACCTCTTGATGTCCTTTCGCGAAGACTCTTGCACTTTTTTAAAATAATATCATTTTTCATTGATCGGTTCTCTAAACGTTTTCACTATAATCGCATACTACGGATATATCCCATCACCCAAATAGTAACCGTGTCGGTAGTGGTTGTCGTTAGCCCAAAATGAAGCTACGAGAATGGCATTGGAGATGTAACCCTCCATCATAGGCGACTGTTCCAAGACGTTTATGTCATTGCTGGAACCGACGTCACCCAAGAACGCAGACCAAACCCAAAGGTCGTATGAAGAAATCGCTGAAGACTAACTACTGGTCCTTTTTGGTCACCTCGTGCGTATTGACCTTGCCATGTGGTTGGACAATTAGCTCATTCCCAGTGCATACAATCTATACTCCCGATCATGCCGGGCATATCACGCGCTCTTGCATGTGCCTTATAAATCCATTATAGATCTTTAGAATTTGGCGTTCTTAGATAATGTGGAGCATACATCTTAAATATTCCTATATAAAATAATTAATTAAAATCTATTTAAAAAACTACAAACGATATATGTGTGTGTATATATATATATAGTATATATATATGGATAAGTTGATGTGAGAAATTATATTAGTGCGAGAAATATGAGAAGTCATTTTAACCAATTAAAATAACTCATTTTGTTTTTTTTCCTGTGAATTTAATCCAAGGGCATCGCAATAAAGATCTAAGTCATTATATATTGGTAACTATTCAACTTTTGGAAGTTTCAATATATTATTTTAGCAATTTAATTATGAGTTATTAATTTTAAAATCATTAAAAGATTTTTTTTGTAATGCTTCATCAGATGATGATTTAGTCTTTTGTTATTTTGTTTTTGTTTTTTTATTTCTTTAATTTATAATTAAGTTTCATTATTATATTTCCATCTTATAATATATTTATTCTACACACCATACACATACAAATTTATCTAGCAAAGTAAACATATTTATTGAGCATACCTTACACAAAAACAAATTTATCTTACACACCTGTAAGTTTTTAAATACATTATAACTACTATATAACATATAACAAATCAAATTTATAACAATTACGTTTACCTTTTATTTTCCCAATAGGAGATTGGTTTGCATATTTCACTTTAAAACTCAACAACAAATTGCTGAAACCTATAATATACTTATCTATACACCCTACAATGTAAATTTATCTATCCCACACACCCAATGGGTAGAACCATAATTTATCCAGAAAAGTAAACATATTAATTCACCTGGCCCTAGACGATAAGCATATTTATCCTACACACACAACTGACATATGCAGAACTATAAAAAGTTAACATATCTATCCTACACACCCTACATATTTAATCCTTAACTATAATATCCTACACGTGTTGGACACTAAAGAAATTTATTCGACACACCCGATATAATGAACAAAATTATCCTACACACCCTACACATATTATATTACTTAATTAATATATTTACACACAAATATATCATATAATATAAAACACATTTATATACAATTTAAAAGATATATATATATATATATAAGAGAAATTGGTCAACCTCTTCCTCGACATGAATTTGCTTCCATAAATAAATATTTCTATAAATAATTTTAATATTCATTTCAATGCTTACTAAAGTAATTGATTTGAGCATGACATTTTAATTTTAAACTATATAGACAGACCAAACTATCATTTTCTCCTTGAAAGCTTTGTATATTAGTTCCTATTAATTACCAAATTGTCATAATTAGTATATACCATTGATTACATCTAATAAATGGCCTAGATTGATTTCTTACACTTCTCACATTAGCATGACTTCTCTCCCGAACCATCCCCTAGGATTAGGTTCATTTAAGAAGTTTTCACAATCCCATATTTCTAGCATCACCATCTCGAAATCAATCTCCATTGCAGGTTATTTTTTATTCGAACATGTCTAATTAGATTGCAATATTCACCAACCAGCTATCCAACCTAATGTTTGGTTGCCCTAAATCGAGTTCGAGTTTGAGGAATTCAGTATTCAAAGCAATTTATAATAGCATGATACATCGATTCGTTAGCAGCAATCTTAGCTATCATTAAATTCTTTTATGTCATCTTCAATAGTAAAAATTCTTCTGGTATATTTTTAGATTTAGCGATTAGTTTTTTAGTATAACAAATTCGATATTATTGCACAACCTGATGCTGATTTCTATATGAGATTATCAATTACTAGGCAATTAAGGTGTATTCGATTATATTTTTTGGTCGATTTGTTTGGAATTCACAGTTGTTTAAGTATATCAGTATGTCATTGACTTAATTTTTTTTAATGAAAGATCAAATTCATTAATTGTTAGATGCTTAACTGAAAAAATAGCTATATTTGGATTAATATCAGTATAAAACTCTTCATTTTCCTTCATTCATGATGCAGCGGTAAAAACGATAACAAAGATCTACCACGTTGATTCAATGAATACTTGTGATGAACTTCTCAAACTCCCAAATCTCACCAAAAGGTCAAGGGGAAATTGAAGTGAAAAATATTTATTATCAAAATTCAAGTATGATTCTTCAAATTACATAAATTATCTAATTAGTATAATTGAGAAGTTTGGTGCCACAAAAGTGTTGTTTTATTTTTTGTATATATAGCAATGGTTTTGTCTTTCTGCATGATATATGGTGTTGGCTAGATGGTTGTCATGATAAGGCTAAGTGTAAGGTCTATGATTGGAGCCCAAGTTCGAGTCTCTGATGGTACAAACATTGTTGGTTTTTTTTTTAACTTTGACCCTGACCATCAGTGTAAACATTGCTCTTTTTTCCTTTTCTTTTACTTTGACTTTGATGGAGCAGACATGGGTTTTTTTCAGTTTGTTATTATGTTTTCGTATATGTGAAAATCGTTGTCTTTTAGCATTGGAGTACGGTCGTTTTTATTACTTTTGTTATGCTTCCAAAACCGACCTTTGTTTTTATCCTTTGGTATTGGTTTCGGTGCTTTAACGAATGTCGCGCGATCCGACCATATTTGTGTAGACTCACCTCCAACCGAAACGAAAAAGCTCGGGTTCTACCAACATCCGTGTTTTAGTGACCGACGTCACCCAATTGGCCCACCTTAGTTCTTTTATTGTTTTTTTTTTTGTTTTAGTTTCAATACCATAACTCACGTAACCAAAACTGACCGAATTCGCGTCGACTTACCGTCTCAAAACAGACCAATGACGATTGAGTTTTACTACCGTATGGATTTTACTGAAATGCCCCGGCGCAACGCGCCGGGTAATACACTAGTTGAATATAAATAGAGTTTCTAATACGAAATGGGCCCAAAAAATTCCATGGGCCAAACACAAACCCAAAAAGAAAAATGCAAAAACCGACAAAAAAACATAAAAAGGCCCATAACTTTATTCAGGAGGCGTTTTTGGGCTTCAGACAGGGGAAAAATTGCCGTTGGCATTTGCCACAATGTGCTCCTCGTCTCAAGCTTCGATTTGACTGGTAATGGTCTTGAAACGAAGCTTCGTGGGCCAAGTTATGCCCATTTTCATGGGCCACCTTTGAAAGCACGATCATGGGCCTCTAAATATAGCATGATACGTTCTTCGATACTTGGGCCTCCATCAATTCATCAACCTCATCTCGTAGTTTTCCCTTTTATCTTCCACAAAACAAGTAAAATACTATCCTTTTATATGTATTCATGTTAATGTGATTATTAATTGATATACATTGTTCATATTATTATCTAAACATGATCGATGGATTATGAATGAACTACACATCATGCTTGAGGCAGCACACCGACTAATGACTTTCATAGTACGTTTCACATTTTGATGAAACTTTAATTTTATTATTCATTTTTCTATAGTAACTATATTTTCACTGGTTTGATCCATAATGAAACTGTAAATTTGTATGTATGTTAGGTAGTATCTTTATATGTACGGATGTGGGTGTGTATATATGCGTGTCGGTAATTCTTTGTATGTCGCTATGTATACTTTATCTGTGTATATTTGTTTGTATGTTTGTATATATGTAGGCATGTATATGTTATTTTCGTTCTGCTTGCTAGTGTCATATCTTAATAAACGGGTTGCTAGGCTTATTTGTATATACTTACAATTAACAGTTTTTGTATATGAATCTAGTAAATGTCAAGCGACTATTATAACCCTTATGTACAAATAATACATATTTTCTGTTAATCAAGAGACATTGAAATTTGAATATTTTCTAAGTAATCCTCTTTTACTCTTTGCTATGCATCTTTTTTAAGTTGGTTATATGATTACCTAATTTACAATTGTTTGTATACTTTTCATTACTACATTAGGGTTACAATTTTTTATGTTTAAATTGTTGGTTTATAAATTTTTTATATGTGTTTACTCTTTTTAACTGCAAATAGCCATGTTCCCGATATACGAACCGTTTTTCCATAAACTAACGATGTTCCCGATATACAAACTATGGAATATGAAGAAAGTGAAGAGACCGAGGATTCATATGAAAGCGATGGAACCAGAGATTCGGATGAAAGCGATGACACTGATTCGAGTTCTGATGAATAAATATGTTTTTTTTATTTATGTGTTCACTAAACATACTGATATATATATACATCTTTTTAGCATTAAATAATCTTTAAAAACTGCAACTTCTAACATAAAATATAGTTCAAATAACTACTTATCATGTTAAAATGTATTTTTCATATAAATCCAAGCCTCAAACGAAGAAACGAATGAAAATCCAAAGAAAAATTAAAGAAGACCCAAGAAAACAGCAAAAACACGCCCACATACTTCATGGAATACGCCGCCCATAGCTTTCATGTGCAAGTAAAGACAAAAATCTGCAAGAAAAAGACAAAATACTGGACAGATTGACACGGGGTCGTGGTCACATTTCATAAAAGACAAAAGAAAATATA
>NW_027503910.1:0-23756 GCF_021521415.1 Bidens hawaiensis
GAAGCAGCGTTTCAAATGTTGAAGCAGAAGTTATGTAGTGCGCCAATTCTATCTCTGCCCGAGGGGACAGATGACATCGTCGTTTACTGCGACGCTTCACATCAAGGACTCGGATGTGTCCTTATGCAGCGAGACAAAGTCATAGCGTATGCCTCGCGCCAACTTAAGACCAATGAGAAGAACTACACAACGCATGATCTGGAACTTGGAGCGGTTGTCTTCGCGCTAAAAGATTGGCGCCATTACCTCTATGGTACAAAGTGTATAATCTTTACGGATCACAAGAGCCTTCAACATATATTTGATCAAAAGGATTTAAACATGAGGCAACGAAGATGGGTTGAATTGTTGAACGATTATGATTGTGAAATAAAGTACCACCCTGGAAAGGCGAATGTTGGTGGCAGACGCGCTAAGTAGGAAGGAACGAATAAAAACGCTACGAGTCAAGGCTCTAAGGTTGACCATTCACGCAGATCTCTCTACCCCGCATCCGAGACGCTCAGCAAGAAGCCTTGAAACCAGAGTTTGTTAAAAAACGAAGCCTTGGGGGAATGATTAAGAATTTGGAGCTCAAAGAAAACGACACTCGATATTTTGCTACCGCATTTGGGTCCCTCTCAAGGGAGGATTGCGCGAGCAGGTATTAAACGAAGCTCACAAGACGCGGTATTCAGTACATCCTGGCGCAGACAAGATGTACCAAGATGTTAAAATGTTGTATTGGTGGCCCAATCTTAAAGGCGCCATCGCGACGTATGTCAGTAAGTGCCTGACGTGTTCAAAAGTAAAGGCTGAATACCAGAAGCCGTCGGGATTACTTCAGCAGCCAGAAATTCCCATGTGGAAGTGGGAACAAATCTCTATGGACTTCATCACCAAACTGCCAAGGACACCTGGGGGTTATGACACAATATGGGTTATTGTGGATCGGCTAACTAAGTCAGCGCACTTCCTGCCAATCAAGGAAACCGATAAGATGGAAAAGTTAGCCCGACTGTATATTCGAGAAATAGTTTCAAAGCATGGAGTCCCAGTGTCCATCATTTCTGATAGAGATAGTCGGTTCACATCAAGGTTTTGGAGATCGTTACAAGGAGCTCTAGGTACTCGCCTTGATATGAGTACAGCTTATCATCCTCAAACGGATGGGCAAAGCGAGCGAACAATCCAGACATTGGAAGATATGCTGCGCGCTGTGCGCAATCGATTTCGGTGGTAGCTGGGATACTCATCTCCCATTGGTTGAATTTTCTTACAACAACAGCTATCAACACAAGTATTAAGGCTGCGCCGTTCGAAGGCTTTGTATGGGCGCAAGTGTAGATCCCCACTGTGCTGGGCTGAAGTGGGTGACAAGCAAATGACTGGTCCAGAATTGATCCAAGAAACGACAGACAAGATTTTTCAGATAAGGGATCGCCTTAAGACAGCGCGCGACAGACAGAAGAGCTACGCAGATGTGCGAAGGAAACCACTGGAGTTTCAAGAAGGGGATAAAGTACTTTTGAAAGTCTCTCCATGGAAAGGAGTCCCCCGTTTCGGCAAGCGAGGAAAGTTGAATCCGCGCTACATTGGACCATTTGAGATCCTGGAAAGGATCGGTCCGGTTGCTTATAAACTCCGTTTACCCGCCGAACTCAGTGGAGTTCATGATACGTTCCATGTGTCCAACCTCAAAAAGTGTTTATCTGACGAAAACGTTAATTTTGCCGATGGAAGAGATTCACATCGACAAACAGCTGCACTTCGTAGATGAACCTATAGCAGTGACCGATTGGAAAGAACAAAAGTTGCGCAGAAGCAGAATCAAGTTAGTAAAGGTTCAATGGAACTCGAGGCGTGGGCCTGAATTCACTTGGGAAAGAGAAGACCAGATGCGCATGAAATACCCACACCTCTTTCAGAACATGGCTTCTGCCAGCAACGTCTCCTAAAATTTCGGGACGAAATTCGTTTAACGAGGGGAGAATGTGACAACCGGTAAATTCCCAAACCCTTAAGCTAAGTAATCAACCTAATAATTAGGTGATTGTAAATATTAAGCGCGTGCATTTGTTATGTGCGCCCTGCGCGAGCGCGCCATGTTAGTCAGCGCGTGCATTTGTTATGTGCGCCCTGCGCGAGCGCGCCATGTTAGATCAGCGCGTGCATTTGTTATGTGCGCCCTGCGCGAGCGCGCCATGTTTAGTCAGCGCGTGCATTTGTTATGTGCGCCCTGCGCGAGCGCACCATGTTAAGAACCAGCGTGGGCATATGTTATATGCGCCATGCGCGAATGTTTTGGCTTTATGTTTTCATGTACCTTAACGTTATGATGTCTAATGGGTTGACCGTCACGCATGATGCTAAGGCGGGTGCACCCTAAATCGTTTATGCGCGTGCGGAAGGGAACTAACCTCCCCGCATGGCGGGAACATTGAGAGCTAGTTTGTCTGAAGCTCCAAGATGGAATTGACTTCAACATAACTGATCACTATGTTGAAATACCAAGACCACTTGGAGGATCTACAAATGAAACTCAATGTCCCTGACTGCGAGAAGGTTACGTACCTACCCGCAGCAAAGAAACATTCTATACGCAGAATCCTACACGCATAAGGCTGTACGCGCAAGGTTAAACGCACAAAACACAGTATTCTTCAGAATAAAGGGGATTATTCCCGCCCAAAAGAAAACAGTAACGTGTTTCAGAAAATTTCTACTTTTTACTGTGCACTGGCAAAAGCACACTATGGCATGAACAGTCAACTATCAGCCACCCCTACTCTCACCAACCACAGACCTGCATGTCCTACGAAAATCAGAATCTTTTACCTACTCCTCCACTTTTGAATAAATAATAATACATTCCATACTTTATCATCATCACACCTAGATATGAAAAGATTACAATCCCCTAAATCAAGGGATTGTGTTCCATTGAGTTTGCCTATAAATATGTAACCTAAAATTATCACTCAACACACTTCAAACTTCGCACTTAACTCTGCTCTGAATCATCTCCCAAGCATCTATTTGATTTTCAATTCCGTTCCTGTTACTAGGTAAGCCAAGATTATAACCTTGAGATCTACTTTCCAACCCTTATATCTTGATCTTAATATAGATTTCTTGTTATTTAATCGTATTCTAGACCTTCGATTCCGAGGCCAACACCAAGAAAACCCGAATCTCGATTAATCCCTTAACAAGAACCACAGGTGAGTCTCACAGCCCCCATTTCACTATTTTCACTGTTTTTAACCTGTTTTCGGGGCGAGGGACACGTGTTTAAATTACATTTTTATCATGGTATACTTACAAGCTATGCAAGCGATTATGTGGTTAAATTATATTACATGATGAGCAATGCGAACGGTTATCTAAGGTTTTTGATGTATGTGCGCTAGAACTCGAGTAAGTGATCACTTTACCATTGGAACTCTAAGGGTAGGGACTGCTGGTTTGATCCGCCCACTCGTAGGGGTCGCACCTCTTACACAGACGAGTGCCTAGTTATGGTCATGGGGCAGTACTATGGGTTTGAGCCCGCTCGTAGAGGTCGCCCCTCTTACGCAGACGAGCGCCTTGTTTTCCGGCACAACGTCCGCGCGTAACCCGCGGGACGGTATTACAGTATTATTCGCTCGTAGTGGCAGCGCCACTTACACAGACGAGCACAGTTCCCAGAAATGTTCGCAGAGCGTAACCCGCGGAACGATTTTATCAGACTATGTGATAGATCTATGTTTTACCAAGCATGTGTTTAATAATGCTATCAGAATTATGTTTCAGAATGATTTGTATCAAGATTATGATGCAATACGATTTATCAAGTTACTAAAACTTGTGAACTCACTCAGTTTATACTGATTCAAATATTTTTACGTGTCTTTCAGGAGATAACTAGGTAGCGCGTGGAGTCACACTTAGAGCACCTCACGCTGAACATCTAAAATAGCTTTTTGGAAGATTTTAGTTCTATCCCTTCGATGCGCGTGGTTGTTCCCGCCGCGCATGGGGATATGGCGTGGAAATCTTCAACAGTTTTTATACTTGGATGTTTTTATAATTTTTAAACAATGTAATGTATTTGTATTAAACTCTTCATGCGCAACGAAAATCTTTGAATGTTTGCAATGGCCCGTGCTTAATTATCAATCCCCACTCGCGCGCGCCCGGCTGTTTCCGCCGCTCAGGGCCGGGTGTGACAAAATGGCTATCCCGATCAGAGATGATCGAGATGGGTATACCATGACGAGACACAATTTCATTTATATAAATCTGCGCAAGCCTCTCAGTGTTATAATTATTCCTAATCGAAATAAAATGTGCCGATTTGGTTAATCGATCCACGATTACCCAAATTGCATCATGTCCTCGGGACGTCTTGGGGAGGTGTGTCACAAAATCCATTGTGATCTGCTCCCACCTCCATTCAGGAATTTCCGGTTGTTGTAACATTCCCGAGGGTTTCTGGTGTTCCGCCTTAACCCTCGCACAAGTCATACATTTACTGACGTACGTGGCTATATCCTTTTTCATACCCGGCCACCAGTAGAATTCTTTCACATCCTTGTACATCTTATCCGAACCCGGATGTATGGAATATTTCGATTTATGCGCTTCGTTCATGATCAATTCACGAAGATCATGGAGGGACGGGATCCAAATCCGATTTTTGAAGTAGAGAATTTCGTCCTTGCGCTGTTCGAAATTCTTCTCGTTACCGAAAAGTCCCTCTTTTTCCAATTGTTCCTCTTCCAACGCCTCGCGTTGAGCGACTCGAATCAAATCCGAAAGATTCGACTGGACTATCATCCCCAGCGCTCGCACTCGCAATGGCTTAACCCGATCCTTCCTACTCAAGGCATCGGCTACGACGTTAGCCTTGCCGGGGTGATAACGGATGTCACAGTCATAGTCGCTTAATAATTCGACCCATCTTCGTTGTCTCATATTCAGTTCTTTCTGATCGAATATGTGTTGCAAACTTTTATGATCGGTGAAGATGGTGCACTTTGTACCGTAGAGATAATGTCTCCACATTTTAAGTGCATAGATAACTGCTCCCAGTTCTAAGTCGTGAGTAGTGTAATCTTACTCGTGTACTTTTAACTGTCGGGAAGAATAGGCTATGACCTTAATATACTACGTCAACACGCATTCTAACCCTTTACGCGATGCGTCACAATACGTGACAAAACCATCGTCTCCATCGGGGAGACTTAAAATCGGCGCTTGGCACAATTTTAATGGTTTCTATCTTAATTGGGTCTTTGTTAAATCCTTGTTGCTTCACAACATGACCAAGGGATTATGCCCTCTTTATTCAAAATCACATTTCGAAAACTTCGTGTATAGCTCATCTTGCTTTAACACTTCCACAATTTTCCTTAACCGTCGATCATGCTCTTCCTTACGTTGCAAATATATCAAAATATTATCAATGAATGCTATGACAAATTTGTCCAAATAAAGTTTACAGACTCGATTCATGAGTTCCATGAATGCTGCCGGCGCATTTGTTAGCCCGAAAGGCATAACTAAGAATTCATAATGGCCGTAGCGAGTCCGAAACACTGTTGTCGCAACGTTTTCCTCTCGGATTTTTTTCATTTGGTGATAACTATATCTAAGACCAATTTTTTAAAAACAAATCGTCCCTTGCAGTTGGTTAAACAGATCATTCACTTCGAAGAAGTGAGCACCTACTCTTGATCATCACTTTATTCAATTCTCCCTACTCGATACATATCCTAAAACTCCGTCCTTCATTTCCCAAATACACCGGTGCACCCAATGGCGACTAACTAGGTCGTATACAACCTTTATCCAATAATTCTTGCATTTCAGTTGGCGCAAGTCGGTAAGATGCTTTAGCAACAGGGCCAGCTTGAGGTATTAAATCGATTCTGAATTCGACCTGTCGGGTTGGCGGTAATCCAGGAAGTTCATCTGGGAGAACTTCTGGATATTTAAGTATCACTGAAACATCTTCTATATGTCTTCTTTTAAATGCTTTGGCAATCACGTTTGTTAAATACACCACGTCTTCTTGTCGTAACTATTATAACACCTCAAGGTGAGATTAGAGTGGTAACATAATACCGTACACTTTTCTCTGTATTTAATCGCTTCATAGTCCGAAAGAGAACTTCTAATCATCTTCTTTTCCTATTTGATTTCTGCTTAATGTTGAGTTAGCCCATCCATGCTAACTATCACGTCAAAACTTCTTTGTTTTACTGGTCGTAGGTCAATAAGGAAAGGTTAATCGTTCCGAATAATAGGACAATTCCGTACAACTTAGTTAACCATGAGGGATTTACCGTTAGCGATTCTACAGTATAGGGTTCTATAGTTTCACTAATCGGTATCTTTCCAAAGGGTAGGAGGTTAGCAGGAACTAACTTCTATCGACGACCGTAAAAATATCACTGAAGCCTATTGATTTAAAATTACAACATACTTAATACCACTTTTGGATCATGACGTGCCTTATTTGAATTACTCACAAAAGCACGGCTCCTTGCTCAATCAGAGGTTGATGCTTGTCATGAGGTTCGTCTTCCAATGACACCTTGGTTCAACTTTGGGCAATTTCTCTTGAAACGTTCTGTACTGCCACATTCATAGCAAGTACAACTGTTTGGCATAATTTAGTCTTTTTGAATGGATTGTTATTGAAGTTGTTGGTTTCGGAGTGGTTGTACACGAATGGGTTGGGATTGCCGGTTCACACGGCTTCAATTGGTTCTACAATTTGGGCATTACGTCCATCTTTACCACGCCTGTGGCCTACTATCACTCGACATTCTTCTTCCTGCCGATAACCATATTTTCCACATTTAGGGAAGGACCCTTCATGCGGTTCATGTTTCACACCAGAACTAGTCTTGGTATAATTCTGGATTGTAGAGCATACCTACTTATTCACAAGTCTATTTTGCACTATACCTTTACCATTTCCCTTCTTTAACACTCGACGTTTCACCTAACGTCCTTTCATTCCCCTTCCCATAGAATCAAATATATCAATGCTGGCTTGCGACACAACCCTTCCAAAGGTTGTATATTTTACAGGTTTGACTATACTCCTTATCGACGGAGTTAGTCCCCAATATTGCACTTACTTCGCTTAGTTTTAGGAGCAATTAGTCATGTTACCAGACATGACAATTCCTTTAAACGATTAGCGCGTTCTAAGTGATCAGCACACAACATTTCTATCTTTCATAGCTCAGTTTCAAATCTCTGAACTCAATTACTCGAATAAGAGTGCTCCGGTACTAGAATTTTAAATCCTGACCATATCATCTCAGTAATAATTTTCCAACTATAATTTTTGTACCATCGTGTTCCATCACGATACAACATAATCTACCAACATATCTGTAGCATATTTCACTACACAATATTCTAGACTCTTACCAATATCCTTAACCATCTCGATCTTTTCCATCCACTCGCTAATCTATTCCTCCCTTTACCACCAGTAAACTATTAATAATTTCCTTACCACAAACAACAAACATATCCTTCATACCGGATCTAACTCATTACGACTACTATTCATGTTTAGTATATAACTAATACTTGTAGTCATAATGGCATTCGGTGGGACGTTATCACTCTTAGTAATACCACTAAGAATTGAAATATTCATAATCATGTGATTGCTCGATCTATAATTCTGCATTCACATTTGCGTCAACACTAGCAGTGATCTGTGATACTACATTCGGTATCATCATCTGCTATCCTTGAGCAATCAACTGAATCATATCAATCTCCATCATTGGAGTTACTCTTTTTATGTCATTCTGCCGTACTCATCCCGTACGCAGTAATCAATACTAATCTCACCATATAACTCGTTACCAGCTTAATCATAACAACAGGTACACATACACACCAATTATTATCACATATATTACACATACCGGCATCTAGTATATATGTCCCACAAATATAATAACATATGGACTTAACCTAACATCGGTTAACGTTTAAATACGTTTCATCACCCTTGTCACCAACTGATATATAGACCTTTCTCAACAAAGATCAATGTTTAATATGCTCGATTTCAATATCCTTTTGCATGTCAGCATAACCGATACATGCTCACCGTGAGCACCGAACGATTACGTACCACGGAGTTATAATATCCGTGTCTATTCGTATATCCGGCATACACAGTATACCTCCTACGAACGAACAACCAACTATGCCATAATGATTCCAACACTTCTTTGTGTATAAGTAATCATTCTATTCGAGCATACATGGGTGTAAACATCTAACGGATGTAAGGATAACATAGGAAGTTATTAGAATAGGCGGTACCGGTGTGGGTAGGGTATGGGATTTATCAAAATTTTGGTTGGGAGTGACGGTTACTAGGCATTTCTGGTTAATGTCAAACGGGAGATTTGACTTGGTACCATCATAACTATAACCCGATAAGTCCGACTTATCACCAACCGATGCTCTAGAAATTTCAGCATCCACGGTACTTTTTATTATCACATCCCCCGGTTCCTTATCCGGGTCTTATTTCCCAATACTTGAACCCCCAAGATATGCACACGTATATATATATACACATTAGCACATATAAATAATATTATATACTGTACACCTATGTTGCCATTTTTACCTATTAACGTTCCCCGTGACTTCCCCTGAATTCCCTCGTGCGGACAAGTCTGTTATTATGTTCCGGACCATAACAACTCACTTGTTCATCCAAGTTCATCCAGACCTCGTCACTATAAATTATTAGTTGATATTCAGATCCTATAATACTTGAGCTACTGGTTATATTTTAGGTATCTTTTAAAGACATTCTAATTCTTTTATAACCAATGGCTCTGATACCAAGTTCTGTAACACCCCGTAACCGCAGCGGAAACGTACACGGGATGCAACAGACACATCTGATATCAACAGCATTGTTTATAAAGAAAACACCACTACATTAATTTAAGCGTATTACATTGTTCTGAGTTTCATAACCATCTAAGCGTTATCACATAAGTGTTACCGATAGTACATTAACATTTTTAATGCAAAATATAGTTCTCTAAGCTTCCACAAAATAGCACACAGCATCGAACACAGATCACTTATTCCAATTTGAGTGCACCTAGAAAGCATGTAAAGAAAACGGGTCAACTACGAATAGTTGGTGAGTTTCACTAATTTAAATAAACCATGACAAATCATTATAAAAATCATAAATAAGCGATGTAATTATACTGAGTTCACAAGTGAAAACTCTGTTAACCCCGAAACACATCAAATTACCCCTGGGGACACTGTTAACCCAGAAACATATCAAATAACCTCTGGGGACACTGTTAACCCAGAAACATGTTTAATAACCTCTGGGGGCACTGTTAACCCAGAACATTTCCAATATCCTCTGGGGACACTGTTAACCCAGAAATACATTTAATAACCTCTGGGGACACTGTTAACCCAGAACACTGTTCCGGGCCTTACAATATTAGCAACTCAGTTAATTACCATCTTAATACATTACCGTACGATTTCCGTACAATAAACATTATATAAATACATTCGTTTCCATACGATTAGTATGTACTTAAACACTTTGATAGAAACATGCTTTCCGCCCCGGGAAAATATTTAAAACAGTTCAGTAAAAAAGGGCTCGTGAAAACTCACCTTCTTGTGAGCAAGATGTACTACGGTGCACGGCTACTGGTACAGATCTGTAATACGATCCCCCAAATCGTTACTACACAATTTCTATCAATATAACTTAAATTCGTGTTAACCGGTACGTCTGGGGACACTGTTAACCCAGTACCGTACACGATCCGGGGACAATGTTAACCCCGAAATACTTTTCAGGACTTAGATTGTGATATCACTTAGAGTTCTTTAGTCAAAACTACCGTTAGTTTGTTTTCTCGTTTTGCGTGCCTAGCACGGTTATCCGTCTTTATGTTTTCAAAAAAATGAGTTTGACCACACACGACCTGAAAATAGTTGTTATTGATATTTTCATTAAAGTGGTGAAATTAGAGCACGGCTAGACACCCCGTTTGGCCGCGGGGCCCGTTTCCGCCTTTAATACACCAGAAACGGTTAAGTCGGGTAAAATTACCCAAATCATCCGAATTATTTTCGGATGATTTATTTTTACTTGATTAACTTAGTTTCATAAAAATCATCCATTTTTAAGGTTTTCAAACACCAGTCAGCTCGCTTAGGCGAACTTCGCCGGTTTACTCGTTTTAAGCTTTAAAAGTTTGTTTTTAAGTTCCATTTAGCACAAATAAATATCCGTTTAGTCTCGGACCTTGAAATTTTGTACAAACCATATTTTGACAGTAAGGAATTTAATAAAATTTTTCCAGAATTAATTTTTATATCTAAAATTTATTTAACCATTTTTAAACGTCATTTAAACACCAAATATGTCGAAAATACCAAACGACCTTCGAAAAATCCCAAATTTTTTTCTGGGATGACCCCTGTCACCCAAATAGTTCCCTGTAATTTTTCCAGAACCAAAAACTCATTTTTCATGCCATTTTTACCAAAACCGAGCTAGAAATCCCTAAAACTCGTTTTACCGAAAAGCCTACTTAGACTTCTTCAATGAACCTGAAATTTTGTGTTTGACTTTTATATGTTATAAAAAGCTTATCTTAAATTTTCCAGAATTTTTCATGATGTTTAGCTATTTTTCACCATTTTTGGCCAAAACCGAGCATTAAATTCACCAAATATTCATCCTTTATCCAAAAATTACCAAAAATTCACAGATCTCAAATTTTCATGTGTAGATCATCTCTGTGAAATTTCGTGACCCAACTCTAGGTCTATCACATTCTGTCCAAATCATCTAAATCATACGAAAACCGAACTACCTTGTGTTTTCTAGCGTTAGATCGCAAAGATCTTGGTTTCTAGCCTTTGCTAGCCACTAGATACAACACTTACAAGCACAACAACACCACACCAAGCAAGTTATACCCACAATCAAGCCATTTCTTCCATGGTTTCGATTAAAACATCAAAACAAAGATTTTAACCGTAAAAATTCGTTTTTGACTCTTTTTACTACTTTCTTGGACCAAGATCCTTTGTATAACTTGTATACATCACTTGATCCTCCAAGAATCGGTTTCATCTCGGGTTTTCACCCATATTTCACTTGAAACCTCATTTTCTTGTAAATGAATCAAGAAAAGAAGAATAACACGATTATAACTCGGTCTATACCTCGTTTTCTTGCTTAAAAACTTGGATCTTTGGATGAATGTTGAAGATTGATGAGAGAAAGTTGGGGTTGGGATGTTAAAAAAAGAAAATGAAATGTTATTATGGTTAAGGTGGACCGATCGGTCCATGATAGGGTGTAGGGTGGGGCCCACATCTCAAATATAGGCCACACATTCGGATTGTGTAATCCGGATAATGTTGTGGATAATCTGGTTCAGTTCGTTTCTCGGTTAAACGTTTAATTCCGCTCAAAACGAGGCCAAAACGGTCGTTTTTCGGCTTAAAAATGAAATTTATATAAAACTGATTTAAAAAACTTTAAAAACTTAAACCATGACTTTTAATGACTTAACACATCGTATTGTCGGTAATTGTGCATCTTTTTCGGCTTGATCGATCGTCTCTTGCTTGGTTTGATGTTAAAGGTTTCGTTTATCGTACCGACGTACTAATAAATCGAAATCCTTTTTCTGTGCTATAATTCACTTATCCCGAAGCTTTAATACTTCGTAAACATCACTAAACATTATATGTTTCGTCTATAATGTAATTCCCGATTCGTTCAGGTTTCAATAACCGTTCATCGATTAATCGTAATTCCGATACAACTAGTTGTACCTTTGAGTATAATTCGTACTGAGAATCTTATATACTCGTATAATCACATTATAATTCATATATTCAATATTAAATAACACGTAAATAGTATATTC
This sequence comes from Bidens hawaiensis, assembly GCF_021521415.1. NCBI lineage: Eukaryota > Viridiplantae > Streptophyta > Magnoliopsida > Asterales > Asteraceae > Bidens > Bidens hawaiensis. The sequence goes on from NW_027503910.1 coordinate 11,964, forward strand.
CGGCTAGGGTATACCTGAATTTGCCGGAATCGTTACAGGAGGTAAGGAAGATAAGAAAAAACAAGAAAAGTTTGACAAAGTAGTATATGACTTATCTTAAATTACACAATTACAAAACACCTAAGCATTATGAACTTTGAAGACTTAGAAAATTTGTTTGAAGCTGTAGAAACAAAGGAAGCAGAGGATGATAAAAGAAGACTTGAATAAAAAAAAGTGGATGAACTAAAAAGAAAAGCTAGTGTATTGAGGAAGTTTGGAGGAAAAATTGAAATCATGGTTGATAATGGTATTCCATTTGAAGATGCTGAAATTATGCATAAGAAAGATATGGAGATGTTGTTCAGGCAGATATCACAAAGATTAAAAAGGGAAGCAGATACTGCTGCTGAATAAATGAAAAAGAGAAAAATAAAAGAATCAAAGCAAGAAGAGGAAGAAAATAGAATAAGAAAAGAGAAGGCTGATAGAGCCAGAGTATGGTTGGCTGAGGAGGAGAAAAAGATGTTATCACAAGAAAAAATAATTCTTCAGGAAAGACTGATGGAAGCAAGAGGAGTGGGAGATGAGATCAACAAGCTGTCTGAAAATCAAAAAGAAGAGCTATATGTGTCAGAACTTACCAAATATAGGAAGGAGTTGAAAGAAGCCAACAACACTAATAAACCAACTCAAGCTCCTTCCCTTATAACTAAAGTGAAAGAAGAACCAATTAAAGCAAGTACAAGAACAAATATCTTGCCATGGGAAGATGCAGATAGAATCAGAACCTTGAGACAAGCCATGTTGAACAAAGGGATGTCTGCAAGTGTTTTTGATAATCTTAGCCAAGAATAATTGAAAAACTTGTTCTACACTGAAAAGGTTCATTGGGAGAGAGTGGAAGAAGAACAGAGAAGACTAATGTCACTTCAATGTGGGCCAAAATGACAACCAGTGCAAAGACAAAGATCTCCTCTAACTGAACAACTTGATAAAGAAACAATGGAGATGATCAACACATTGTCTAAAGAATATAGTGACTATCTGAAGTTAATAATGATGAGAAAAAGTGAAATTAGGAAGTTGTATGAACAAAAAGGGCATGTGGGTAGACCCCGACCAAAAAGACAATACACTTCAAGGGGTTCCACTGTAAGTGTCCCTATTCCAACCACAAGATCAAGGATGCAAAGAGAACAAAGGCCACATTCAAATGTGGACCTATCAAAGAACCTGTATTTTGATTCAAAGATAAAGACTTTGAAAGTGATTGTCAAGTGGAGAATTGAAAACTATTGTATTTAAAGATGATTACCAGCAAAGGAACAGATTGGTAGGACAACAAAGGAATGAACTTTATAAGTTCTTAAAAGAACAATCTAGAAAGGGATTCCCTTTACTCAATGAGAAACAAAGGTTGGAATACTATCAAGCTGAACGAACAAAGAGGTAGAGGAGGATGAGTGACATTAGGATGACTGAACTATCCTAAAAGCAATCAAGAAAATCCTTTAGCCACCAAGAAAGAGTGTATCTTCATGAAGCAACAGATGATGAGGCCGCACTACGAAGTCCAGAAGAATGGAGTAATTTCAAAGATAGTCTATGAACAGAAGACTCAATCATTCGTCTTAAGAAATTCAGGAGGACTGGCCTTAGGAATTATTGAGCATGACACAGAGTTGCAGTATCTCCATGTGGAAGATCTTGAAGACAAAATCAGATGGAATCTACCGTCTCAACATCTCCACATCACAGAGAGATCTCCATATTTCAGCAGAAGGCAGCTACAGTCGAGTTTGACATAAGACATGAGGCTGGAAGCACAAGAAGATAAAGGCCTTATTGTTTTATTTTATTTGAATTTGATGTGTAATTCCCTAGTGAGATTCATTTTGATTATGTAATTTTCTTTAAGTAATGTAACTTTGCTTTTAGAATTTGATATGTATTTTGGAAAAGTGTAAGTAATCTACAGGTGTTTTCGTGCATCTGAGTTTGTTCCAATCTAGGGGGAGATTGTTGGGATCAACATTAGACAAAGGAAAGATTGGAATATTCTTAACCTCCTCAAAAATGGCTAAGTATTAAAATTGAGCAAATTGGCACTTCGAGCAAGCCTAGACTTATTCAAGCAAGGTATTTCACTATTGAGAAAAGTAATCTTCTCGAATTCTTCTAAGTGTATGTTAAAGCAAACTACACTTCTTTAAGGAAGGTTTTTCTTCTAGTCAAGCAAGGTTTGATTTAGAGCAGACCCTTGACTTAACCAATCTAAAATCAAGTATTTTGGTGAATCGAGCAAGGTTTATTAATAAATAGTTGGCCTAGCACACTTGAAGGAAGTTATTGATTAAATTATTCAAAAAGACTTCCAACGAGCATGGTTCAACCTCGACCAAGTTACAGTATCACCAACACACTTAGATTGTTCAAATAAGTTAAACACAAAAGGTTGAAGGGATCCATGAAGAACAAGTTTGCTCGTAGGATATTATCGAGCAAAGTTTGGTAATATCATGAAGATTAAAGTCTACTTGAAGAATATGTTCTTAGGAAAGTATTCTAAGTAAATCTTACTCGGAGAACTATTCCAACCACCTTTATGGTTACAAGGTCTGCTCGACAAGGATGAAAGCTTACAAGCTTACTCGAAGACATGTTTACACTTTTAATATTTTTTAATATGCTATGTATTAATCATTAGGATTTCTATAAGGTGTCAGGTGTGCATATTTAAGGAAACTTTAGGTCACATTTATGAAAAGAAACGAAAAACGGACACAGAGCGAATATTTTAATTTGACGGCCGACACTTTCTCGTAAAAGAACAATTTTGTACGGAAAGTTGCCTAAAATAAAAACGATTTTCATTGTATCCTTCAGAATATTAATGGAATTCTTTTGAGTTACCATGTGTGCTTGTTTATTTTATGTTCGTCTAGAAACACTTTGAATATTATTGATTTTCATTGGATATTCACAAGAGCGGAATTCGTAACCATCTTGTCAACACACCGTTGTTGGTTATGAGACTGATTGTTGTTGTTGAAAGATCGATCCGGACAGACGACGACCCTTGAAGTTCGAAGTCGGCGACATTGTCCTCCTCAAGGTTTCACCTTGGAAAGAATAGTCTGTTTCGTTATGAAGGGTAAACTAGGCCCCCGTTTTGTTGGTCCATTTAAAATCCTTGAACGAACTGAAGATGTTGCTTATCGCTTGTTAGTACATCTTTTTGGTCGTCTAGAGTCTTTGTATTTAATGCAATTTATCTTTATTAATGAAAAGGGCAATTTGGTAATTTACTAGTCCCATTCGTTATGTTTATGATCTCGTTCGTTAAGGACGTTTAACGAATGATGATATATGTTATATTATATGTCCATTCATTAAGGATATTTAATGAATGGACATAATTGTTATTGTTTAGTTACCATTCGTTATGGAATGTTGACGAATGTGGTATAGCGAATGAGTCATTCTCTATACTATTTAAGTTACATAATCAATGTAGACGAATGTATTCATTAGTTATGGGATGTGTAGCGAATGGACTTCATCTTCGATATATATGTTGTTCATGCCTTGTAATGTAAACAGGTGTTTTAATTTTCGTTCTGTGAGTCGTTACTCTGCAGAATTCCCAACTCACACACACTTCGTTCAATCTAATCTATCATTTACCTTACACATATCAATAACTAGATCCTATATTCATATACGAATAAGAACTTAATCGTGTTAAGCACAATCAAGCTCTCTCAAAAGGTATCAGATCTTGGCGTTCGATTGTGTAAGTGAATTAAGTAGTTATAACGGTGAATTGTTGAGAATTCAACACTTAATTGTATATGTTTGAATCTGAAACTGTGTTTACTGATTTTGAATCAGTTATCATGTTGATATTGATAGTTGAAGCTTAATTGGATTATCAACAGTTTGTAATCAAATTTGTAAGCTTCGAGTTGGTTTAATTAGATTATTGTGTGGATAATTTAGTGGAATTGGATTGAATTGAGTTGGATAGAAACAGAGGTTCTGTTTGGTATGTTTTTGGATTTTTGACGTGTTTGTAGTAGGAATTGGATGTTTGGATGAGTTTGGGGTTGTTTGCGAGGATTAGATGAGTATTTTAAGCTATAGATTGTTAAAATTGGTTTAAGTCTCGATCGAGTAATCAATGAATAAGTATTGGTATGGATTTACGTTTGGGTTTGGAAATACAGATCTGGGAAATTGAGTTTGAAGATTCAAATGCTTCATTCGTTACGCTATAATCAACCATTCGTTATATTGTAGACACCGATTCGCTATCATCTTATAACTGAATTCGGACACATGGTAGGTTGTTACAACAGAATAACTGATCATTCGTTACTGTAGCTTATTCGTGATCAACTATTCATTACGGAAACACATTCCTGACAGACTGATTCGTTAATTTATTTTCCATCAAGTTTCATTCATGCTAACCTCATTCACTACAGAAACATTACCCTATTCGTTACCTCATCCATTACCCCATTCGTTAATTTAATCGTAATGCCATCCGTTATGCTATCCGCTTGATCATTCGTGTGTTGATTCATTACCATTGAATCTTCATTCGTTATATTCATTCGTCAATACGGTGGTATTATTCGTGATACCATTCGTTACCATAAACTAATAACCTCATTTTTCATATTGTTCACCATCCGTTATCATTTTCACCCATTCGTTACTAGAATTTACAATTTGAACCCAGAAGTTTTAATATTGGACAATTTAACCTACAATTATCTTTTTTGATTGCTAAAATCATGTTCCGGAGATGACTAACTTCTATGCGTTAGTTTCTCAAAATATGATGATGCAACAAATGCTTCATTTAGACATTGATATTGAGTCACATTCCAAATGTCCCTGATTGATGAAATTTAGCGACTTTGCTAAATGGGAACCAAGATTCTGAGAACAACTAGGATCCGTACATCCTAATTATTAGAGATGTCTTGACTAATAAAATGTGTATGTTGCACCATTAACTGGTGATTCTATGACAGGTTTTGAAGAAAATGTTTTTTCCTCTTATTCTCAAGAGGAGAAAATGGCCTTAGAAATTGAAACAAAAGTGTATACCACTTTGACTATGGCATTACCCGACAATATTTTCAATCAAGTGGGAAGTAATAAATTATGTACATCTTTGTTTCAACATATAAAGATTAGGGATATGTGTAATACTCAAGAAAGCAAAAGGGTCATGCTAAAGTTTTAGTTCAGATTGTTGAGATGAATAAACTTTTCTGATGGTGAGATGAATAAACTAAAAATGGAACCAAATGAATCAGATAAGACGAATACAGTTACGAATGCTCTACCTAGTTCTTATTCAACTTTTCTGGTGGTGCTGAAAAATGAAGATCTTGCCGCTATGGAGTTTATGCAGAAAACTGAAGAACGACAATATGACATGAAATGTTAAAAGTCTTCAAAAGATAACCAAGATCCGACATTATATGGGGGATCTTTACCATTGAGCAATTCTACAGCTCCTATCATTGTTTTCATATCACATATTTCACAAGAGATGCCATCGTCTGTTCATGAACAAATGCCAAATGTGTATTTCATGGCATATGGGTCAAATACTTATTCTGGTGATGCTAACACTTCATTCTCTGGTTTTGGTTCAACTCAACCATCAAACGTGAACATAAAGGAAGTTAAACATTTCGCTTTCCTAAGTGCTTTCGCGAGTTCTTATGAAAATCTGGTGGGTGGTAAAATTGCCACGAGTGAACTTATAGATGAATATTATAATCAGATTTATCCTGATGACTTGGAGTTGATGGATCTGAAGTGGAACATGGCTATAATAGTACGTAATGTTAAAAAGTTCATGCAAAGAACTAGTAAATATTTACCGACATTGAACAAGAGGGTTGGCTTCTATAAGCTTAAAGTAAAATGTTATAATTTCCAAGACTGGCCATTTTTCCAAAGAGTGTGACAAGCCGAAAAATGAATACAGTGGTCCTCGTAATCAAGACCGAAGTCCGGAAAAGAAGTACACTAACTCAACTGAAAAAGCTTCTAGGGTGATTCTCCTAAAGCTTCTGGGTCACAAGCTCTACTCAAAGCTGAATGGATTTATTGGAATCAACAACTGCTAGGAAATGGAAATCAAGCTAACCTTGTTGTATTTGAACAAGCTGAAAACTTTCAAGACGCTCAAAGTGATGGGTTGACAACCGAGAGTGAATCAGAGAATGAATCAGACCTAGATATCGCGTGTAATATGAAACCAACTACTTTTGCATGTATGGAAAATATTGACGAGGTTAGTACTATTCTTGATTCTTCATTGTCAGAAAGTGAAAATATTTCAGTCGAAACTATTAAATTTTGTGAAATTGCTAAATATGATACATGTGAGGAACCTAAGTCAAAATACGACTTGATTCATGCTCAAAATTAGGTTTGTCAATTTCTAACACAGACCGGTTAACACGACACGACACGACACGACACGGGTCTAAAGTGGTTTGGGTTTGATCTTAACAGGTTTCATGTCTTTAACATGTCAACCTGTTTAAGACTTGTTTAAATTCGTGTCTTAACAGGTAAAACACATCTTAACCCATTAGTACACCTTAATAACATGTTAATAATTTTAATTTAATATATATATATATATATATATAAGATCTTCAGTTTCAATTTTCAAATCCAGTGTAGTTATATTGTCGCATGCGATGACGGTTTAGTGCCCTAGTAATTAATATCAATAATAAATATATGTTTTTAGACTTCATCTACTGCCGTTTACAACTTTTCCTAATTAATTCTCATACTCCATATCTTGATAATTCATTCTCTAAATTGTTGACCATCTAAACATAATGCACTTCTTTGTTCAAACGATGAGTTTCTAGTTAATAATAATAATGGGTGATAATATAACATTAATATTAATGTTAATTAGAGGATTGGTGATGATATGACCGAATGTCGACATGGTGATTCAATTTATGGGTGATTGGGTGGTGATATAATAGTATGGATGTCATAACTTATGTATTAGTGTTTTATATCATTCATGTAGCATTTAGGTTTTTCATTTGTGATGGTTTATACCTTATAATTGTATTAAAGTTGTTATCTTATTTGTTTTTTACTTTACTGTAGATGGATTCCAATGATCAAAATAGTTGACTTAGAAAGTGATAACTCAAAGAATATGAATATGAAAGATGATGAGGTTGATTTGTGGACATAGAAGATGACAATGATGGCGGTGATAAAAAAACTGGGGAAAAAAGACAACGAAAGAGTACATCTATATTTTGGAATGATTTTATTAAACTTCACAAGAAACCAATACGTGGAAAGATTCAATGCAAGTGCACAAAGTGCAACCATGTTTTGTTATATGTTAGTACTCAAGGTACAAGCAATTTTAAATGACACCTAACTAGTTGCATTTATAGTAACTATCAAGTTGTTGGTAAAATGCTTTTTAAATGTCACATGAAATTAAGGTCTTCTAGTTATGATAATAGTAAGTTTTGTGACATGCTTATAGCTGCTATTGTTATGCATAAATTGCCTTTATCATTTGTAGAGTATAAAGGCTTTAGAGATTTGTTTGCGTACTTGCAACACAATTTGAATATTCCTTCTAGGAATACTGCTAGATCTTATTGATTGAACACTTTTACTAGAGAAAAGGATAAGGTTCGAAAAATGCTTTTGGACCACGGGATGTTATGTCTAACTTAATATTTATGGACTTCTGTTGCTACTAATGGGTATTTGGCAATTACAATGCATTTATTGATAAACAATGTGTTTTGCAAAAGAGAGTATTATCATTTTCTTTCATGTCACCGCCTCATACCGGTGTTGCGTTGTGTGAAAAGGTATTTTCAATTATAGTAGAATGGGGCGTAGAAAAAAAATACTTTTTGTAACTTTAGATAATGCATCTTCTAATGACACATTTGTTGGGCTTTTAAGAGAACAACTGAACACAAAGTTGCCACTTGTATCAAATGGCAGTTTTTTTTCATTTGAGGTGTTGTGCACATATTCTGAACTTAATTGTGCAAAATGGGCTTAAGTAAATTCATGAATGTGTCTATAATATTATAGAGAGCATCAAGTATGTGAAAGGAAAGAAAAGTTTTTGGAGTGTGTTAAGTTGCTTTCTTTATGTTCAAAATCGGTGTTAAGGCAAGATGTTCCTACTAGATGGAATTCTACCTCTTTAATGCTTGATAGTGCCATTTATTACCGAAGTGCTTTTCGCCATTTAGAAATTAGTGATTCTAATTATAAGAGTTGTCCAAGTAGATTAGAGTGGAACACGATTCAAAAGGTATGTAGTTTTCTAGCAGTTTTTCATGAGGTGACTAATTTTTTTCCGTGTACTAAATATCCTACCGCCAACTTATCCACACATTTATGTTGCTTATTTTACATTAAATAAAAATTTGAATTCATAGGATGAGTACATGAAAAAAATGGCAGTGTTGATGATGGCGAAGTTTCAGAAGAATTGATTTGATTTTAGTCTTACATTAGCCTGGCAGTGGTGTTAGATCCTAGATTCAAATTAAATTTCATTGATTGGAGTTATGGAGTAATTTATGGGGCCGATAGCACTGAACATGAAATTGTTGATCAGTTTGTGCATTCTACTTTTAATGAATATGCGATGTTAAATGCTGGTAACGGTTCATCTCCATCTTCGGATAATGCAAGTAGTTCAAATGCGAGCAATGTTGTTGACGATACAGCAGAAAATTGTTCGCATGGAGTTAGAATAATACTTATGGTATTTTAGATGCTTGTATTTACTATTATTTTATATTTTTATTGAATGATTGACTTACTAATTAGTAATTTTTAATTATTCATTTATAAGGTTTTCATCAGTTTCAGAGTACAGACTTTGCAACTAACAAATAGTCAGAAATGCAATTGTATTTGGATGAGCACATAATTAAAAGGAATACGGAACTAGATGTGTTGCCGTTTTGGAAAGCCAATAAGTTTAGATATCCCACACTTGTAAGGATGGCTTGAATTTGACCATTCCGGTATCAACAGTTGCATCAGAGTCTACCTTTAGTACTAGCGGATGAGTACATGATCAACATCAAAGTGCACTTGGTAAAGATACCGTTGAAGCTCTCGTTATCAAAAAAGATTGGTTATATGAATATTACTGTAATGTTCATTTCCTTATTTTTTTTAAGTTTTTAACTTAGTTTTTCTTTTCAATATTATATGTTTGTTTGTAGTTTCTAATCAAGTTAAGTTAGATGAGCTTAGTGAAAATATAATAGCGCTTGATATTAGTAGTGAATGAGATGATTTAAACCCAGTAAACAATTCTAAGGTACCAAATCCATTGTTTCTAAATGTTTATTATTTTTTAGTTTCCTATACATTATAATTCACACGCTACAACTTTTATTGCACTGAAAGTTGTTATAAATTTTTGTTTTCAGGTTTAAATTTTGGGAAACTTTTGTTTGAAGATTTGAAATTGAAGATGCGGTTAGAAAGACCCGTTTGAACTCATACTTGCTTTAATATATGTAAATATTTGCTTTTGGATTTGTGAATTGTTGTTTCAAATGTGTCATGGATTATGTATCGTTCAAGACTTTTTTTTGCTTGTTTTGACAAATATTGTTCAACTACACGTGTATTATGAATCTTGTCCTTAAGCAGGTCTTTAAGCAGGTCTTAACGTGTGAACTTGTTTCTAAACAGGTCCGTGTTCGTGTTTGGAATAAATGACACAATTAGTTATCGTGTTGTGTTTGTGTATAGCTCAACAGGTGTTCGTTTTTTTCGTGTCGTGTTTTATCGTGTCGTGTCTGATATGTTATGACAGCCCCAGTCAAAATGAATCACTGATGAAAGAACTTGCTTCAATCAAGGATAACTATAGGCAATCATAGGATTTACAATAGAAATCTAAAACCAAAATAGATGAACTGTCTCATGACTTGAAAGCATAACTTTCAGGAAAACTGACCATTAATGATAAACAGTTCAAAGAAATCCTCAAGCAAAGAACAAAAATAACTAAGCTTGAAAATGTAGTTCTGGAGTTGAAGAGTTAGCTTGAAAAATTTAGAAATTCATCCTTTTTGTTGAATGAAATAATCGAAGATCTAGTAAACAAAAGGGTTCTAAAAATGGTTTAGGCTTTGTTGAAGTTCCTCCACCATTTCATGATGACTATTAACAAAATTGGTTTTCTGGAAAAGAAGAGGTTGTTAATTCTGGCAAATCTTCAAATGTTTCTTCATTTAAGAATACTGAACCAGTTAGTCATGTGGAGAAACCTAAACTAAGTAAGAAAGAGAAATTTACTGCTCAATCATCAACTCGAGGTCCAAGTATTCAAAGCAACAAAGTCTTTGTTGAGGATATCATCATTGAGGATGTAGTTGAACCTGATGTAGTATGTAGTACACAAGGAACAGAACATTCCATGTTCGAATCACATATTATGTGAACCTCAAGAATTTGAGGGAGGACGTGTACGGCTCAAACACATCCAAAATGAACAAGTCAATATCTTCAAAAGCTTAATCGAAGATATCATAAAAACCAAAGATTTCTAGTGAGGATTTCATGTGTTTCATCAATCCTACTGCTGCTAATGTAAACACTTGTCGTGTGTTTAAATTAAAATGTCTTAACAAAGTTTTCAACGAGAAAAACATTCCGCTTAAGTTGATCAAACCAGAGTTGATTGAAAACGTCTTTCAAAATGAAATATCAAAATTGAATGATCTTGAACAAGCGTTTGCTAGATCTAAGTTACTAAACATCAAACCTTCAAATGTTAATCTTAAACAATAGCTTACTCATGTTAAGAAAGTTCAATTTGTAAGTTTTACGAGAACTGATACTTTGAAAATTATTTCAAACTTCTCAAATCTTGACTTTTACATGAAAAAGAAAGATGTATCATTTGATGATTTGGATAAAGTAAATGTCTTGACAGATTCTACTCAACCTCCTATTGCACAATCGTTTTTCTAACCGCAACGTGCATTTGTTGATATGAGAACATGCTTCTTATGTGTCAAACGAGGGCATGTTGTAAGAAAATGTGGAGTGAAGAAAGTTAAGAATGTTAAGCATGTTACTAAGGAACAACAAAAATCCGTTCCTATAGTTAAGGAGATTCTTAAGAGACCATTGTCACAAATTGACGAAACTAAAATATTGTTTCAAAATGTGAATTGTTCATGTAAATGAAACAGATGTTAATTTAAAACCCAGATTGTTTGTTTCTACACAACCAATTTGTAAAAATGTGAACAGAAACGTGGTTCAAGCTGCATATCTGAGACGAAAGTCTAAAATACCTATAAAATATTCACAAGCAGCTTAAAACACATTTGGATTCAGTTAAGTTCAAACTTTATATTAAAATTAAACAGGTGCCCCAGAATGAGGCTTGGCATGCCTCTTTGGACTAATCATGTTTTCTTTATGTGTAGAGTTTATCCAGGACTATATCAGGCGAAAATCAGATCATGGATAGTGGATGCTCTCATCATATTACCGGCAATATTGCCCTACTAACCAATGTGAAGAATATTCAAGGGGGTTATGTAGCGTTCGCCGGTAATTCTGGCGGAATGATTACAAAGGAAGTAGATGTATCAAACGGGAGTATACCGTTAAAAAGGTTAATTGTTGTGACAAGGTGGATCACAATTTGTTGAGTGTTTCTCAAATTTGTGACAAAAAGTATACCACCGTGTTTGTTTTTTTTTTGTGTTC